>NC_045428.1:146258728-146564904 GCF_902635505.1 Sarcophilus harrisii | reverse complement strand
TCAGAACAACCTTTCTGCAAGGTTGTATGCAAGAAAAAACCCACTTTACAGTTAAGGGAAATTAAGACAGAGAGGCTAACAATTTGCCCAAGGTCCTTCACATAATAAATGGAGCCAGGATTAGAATCTACATTTCTTGACTTGCAGAATCTTAGATGGAATCCTTCCTATGATATCTTTATACATTGTCATCCAGTCTCTGATTCACCACTGGTGATAAGGAACTCAACTACATCTCAAAACAGCTTATTATGTTTTTGGACAACTCTAATTATTAGGAAACTTTTTCCTTACATGAAGCCAAAACCTGACTCTCCCTCTTCCCCATGATAGCCTTTCAAATACTTGATGATAACTATCATGCCTGGCCATTCTGCCATCTTCCCCTCCCCTAGTCCTCTCTTTTCATCTTCATTCTCTTCCTTCAGTGTATATATGATTAGGCCACATGGCAGAACTAATGGAACTTATCCATTTCCGGCTAAATTTCAGGGAAATATATGTTCTAAATGCAGTTTCTCCATTATTCCATCTACCACATGCATGCAATATGAATATTCATATCTAATGATATACTATAATAAAAGATACCAAGAGTTTATAACAACTGGAAAAACTAGTACAAATATTCCCAATAAAAATCCAATGGTCAGTCACCAGGTATTTATTATGTTTCAAATTATTTTAAAGTCTCCTCAAGGCGCTTTTTAGAGATTCTAAATTAAAATATTTTTCTGGCTGAAAATATAGTTATGAAGAATTGTTTTCATTATGTCCCAACAAACTTGTAGTTATTAATTTATCACACTCCATCCTTACTGTATCAGTGTCAGCAGAACTTTTTCTTTCTCTTGGAAAGCAGTTGATTTTGTTTTCATAAAAGCTACTTAAAATTGCAGTGGAAGATGCCTGCCAAAACTGAATTTTAAGAGCTGCTCTATTTTAATTCCAAATCATATAAAAGTGTTCTGTTAAAAAAAAATAACTTACTGTGATAATATGAGGATATGCTATAATTACTTGTTCTCCTGAAGTCTAAGTTATTGCTAGGATTCATTAAATTTTTTTTTTTTTAGTGCTTTTAGTGGGATAGTGTAGTTTTCCTTAAATATCTTTGCATAATAATTCACCTACATATACAACCATGAACAAATAAAATTTGACACTTGCATAAAAAAGCAGAATCCAGTACAGATTGATAGTTAAGATTTCAATCGGTATCTTCAAAAACCCATTAAATGTAGCAAATGTATGCAATCTGCAGAGAACTTACACAAAAGTTTTCATGAAAAGGGAAATCTTAAAATACTAAGAAAAGATATCACTTCCCATTTTCTGCCTCTAGGTGCATAATGGGCTAGTTAGCATTGATCCAGATAGAAATGAATATGAATATAAGGATAGGAATAAGTACTAGTGTGATTTTTTAAAAGAATTTATCTCTTATCAGTGCAGGTAAGCACATCCGATGCAACTTATAGCCCTAGAAAGTTACTAGAATGTTAAAGAAATTAAGTGACTTACTTGTGTGGTCACATATCTTGTATGTGTCAAGTGGTGAGACTTAAATTGAGGTCTCACTCTTTCTAAGGCTTGCTATCCATTACTAATGATAAATATGCATTAAGCTAATTAGTCCCTCACTTTAAAGAACTTACATTATGAATGGATGGGGAAGGAGGTAACATGTAAATATGAATACATACAAGATAAATGCAAAGTACTTTCTGAGCATCTAGAAGGAAAGGATGAGGAAAGACTTTATGGAAAAAAGTGGGACTTATCTCACTGATAGACTTGAGTCTGCTGCATAAAGACCAATCTATGTTAAAATACAGAGAGGATCACCAAAATGCAGAGTAGCTATTAGGATGCCCACTAGATCTTTTGGTCTTGGACACCCATGAAAGAAAAACAAAAATGACCTTCTACAATCTCATAATGATGGTAATCGTGTGGCAGAAAAGAAGGCAGAAGATGCTAAGAGTCACATTATTTTTAGATGCTTTATAAAAAAATTCACTGAAATATAGGTACTCTAAAAGGTGAAATTTTTGTCCAATGAGCAATGAATACTACTGGAAGAACTAAACCACATCAATGTTGATAAACTACATGAAGGGTCAGTAAACTGAAGCTCTCTATCATAAGCTAGGAAAGATTTTTATACTTTTTAGTGAAATTAAAATTAAATAAAATAAAAAGTGCAAAAAAAAAAACATTCTAACTTCAATTTGCCAGTCTCTTTATGACAATAAAACCAAAGGGTAAAAGGAAGTTGCAGTAAAATAAAACTAGGGTTCCTAGGTTATCCTTGGAAAAGGAAAGGAGTTGGCAAAGTTGGTTTTAACAAATTGCAACATTCCAAAGGGAACTTGTCCATTTTATTACAGAACACAAGCAAATAGAGGAGCATGAAGCTAATTAACCAGCAAGCATTTATTAAGCACATAGAATATGAATCAGGCACTAGCATTACTTATAAATCAGAATCTGTTGTAGAAGAAATAGAAAAAGTCAATTAAGAACCAGATCCTCCAAACCAAATAAATGAACACTTGGACATTTGGTAACTTCAGTGCAAAAGTGAACACAAGGAAGGATGATGAAAAATATGAGAAAATAAGAAGCAGGTGTAGGAGGAAAAGGATACTAAAGATTTGTAGTAGAGTATATGGAAGTTTCATCCCTACATTGATGCTTAAATTTTAAGCTATCAAAAGAAGACTGCTGAGCTTACACTTACACCGTCTCTCCTATACCAATTAGAGCACACAACACTATAGATGAAATGAGATAGTATTAGTGATGTGTTTTTTCTTGCTGGATTTTTTAAAGCCCAGCTGCATACTGTCAATGAAAAAGCTATACTATTTCACATTTTCTTCTGCCTTTCTTTTTTGATAATTCTTAGAGGCATATGTTCAGAAACAGGACCTGTGTGATCTTGATTTCTTAGAAGTTCATCTGGTTCTTATTCAGCCTCACACTGAGATGCATCCCTCTATGGCATCAATCATCTCAATAGCCAAACAATTTAATGTGTCATCTGCAAAGGACTGTAACTTTTGTGAATAACATAAGGAAAGTGCAAGATTTATGCTAACACCAGTAAAATGAATCCTTGTAGCCATAAGGGAAAAGTAAAACAGTGACTAGGTAGGAAGTTCTTAATGTTGTCGTCCATCAGGCAGGGCTGCTGATTCCTGAAGCAGGACAAAGTTAAACCCCACCCAGTAAAAATAAATGAATTATAAAATGAATTATGAAATTCTGAGATCTTTAGCGCTGTCAAAAATAAGCAGTCCCAGACCCTTTAGAAAGGTTTTGTTTTAAATTTTTGAAGAAATTATTTTGAATTATGTAAGTGTGCTTGTAAGCTCATATAAACACAAAAGAATACTATAAAGAAATTATATAAATGAAATATTCACTTGACTGTTTACATTCTAAATCAGTTTCAAATTAATATTATAACTCTGACTTTTGAGACTATGTGATTGAATCTATGATTCAGCACCATGGAGAATCATTAGACAGTATGGGGAGAAATGCAATTTATGGAAAATAAATCCCAGGTTTGTAGACTTACATCTTGCAATTCACAAGCTTTTTGACCCTTCCTTTCTTTATATATAAAATAAAGGGGGTTAGGCTGTTTGGCCCTCCTTAAACACTGATTAATTTTGTCAGAGAAATGAATAACCTACCAAAATTGGAGAAAATGTTTTTACAAATGTTTGTGTCAGTTAATTTTGGTTATGAAAGAATGAATAATTGAAATTTGTTATTCCCATACTCTTAAATTTGTATTCTGTATATATATAGATAATATGCACTCTATCAGCTCACCTATGGATTTTTGCATAAATGTTAACTACAACCAAATGGTACAGCAGCAAAGAATTCAGACTTTAAAGTGTGAAAAGTGGGAGTCATATGCCAGTTCTGCTACTTACAATTTGTATTATTTCTTGGTACCTCTAGGATTTAGTTTCCTCACTTGGAAAATGAGAGCCTCTAAAGTTTCTTTCTGGCTTGAAATTTATGATACCTTAAATCCAAAGATTCCATAGGAATTGAGCAGAATATCCCGGACATTTCTGAATACAAAAAATTGGCTTTATATTGTTTCTTCAACACTTTTTGCCTTTGTCCCAAATGACTAATTTCAAATATAACTTAAGGCATGGAATGACTATGATTTGAGATGGGGGAAAAAGTGATAAAGAAGCCACAATCCCTTCCCAGGCAATTAGAAAGGTAAAGAAAAGGATCTAGCCAATATATAAATATTATTATGGGACTTAATAGTATATAGATTATAAATGTTTATACTGTATGTTGCAATGGTAATTTTAAATGATTTTTAAGTAAACTTCAAAAATTGGGGTTAATATGCTCTAGGAATGTTGATCGCAAGTCTGAGCCTTCCCCAACTACCTGCTGCTTTAGCAGATAATAAAGAGAAAACCTTTTACTACTGAAAATAATAAAAAGAAAATACTAGAATCAGGCAAACAGGGTAGGCAAAATAGGCAGCACCTTAGGAAGCAAACTCTATAGGGGAATACAAGAAGGGACACATTTAAATATGGTTTTTTAAATAAGTTATATTTTATTGCCATAATAGGCCAGAGAAAGTGGAATCTCTTGCCATGAGATTCCACTCGCTCTGGCCCTATAAGTATTAGTGACAAATCAAGTTGCATGTGTTATTGTGAAGGGTCAAAGCCTGTGGTATGGAGCAACAGATGTGGAATATGGGTTTCCAATTTCTAAACCTTGCCCAGAACTTAAGTAAATTATTCCTGGGCTGTAGTATCTATGTAAGCATTTAATTAAGGCAACTAAGGCTCAGTGTATATTGTGTTGGACCTGGAGTCAGAAAGATTCCTCTTCCCAAGTTCAAATGTGGCCTCAGACACTAGAAAAGTCACATAATTGTTTGCCTCAAGTTCCTCATCTCTAAAATGAAATGGAGAAAGAAATTACAAACTACTCCCATATATTTGCCAAGAAAATCCTAAATGGGGTCAAAAAGAGATTATTTCTTACAACTCTTTTTATATTCCCCCAGAACGTTTACAGTGCTGACTATATTGTACGTGCTCAAAAAATGCTTGTTGACTGAATGTTCCAAGTTCTATTCCTTCCTGTTCTAAGGAATAGGAAATGCAGCCTGTCCTTTTCTACTGGCTCTTAACGAAAACACACACATAATTATTCCTTAAAAAAATAATAAAACACAGGAGTAAGGATGCAATGTGGCAAAGCCTAAATTTGTAAAGGGTACATAAAAGGCTAAAGTCTAACAGAAGTAACCATCAGAGATCTGATTAAAGTTCAATACAACATAGAAGAAAAAAAAACCAACTAAAGTCAATATACAATTGGTAGAGTTCCATTTCTATTGTATTTTGACCACTGCTCTACAAGATGCAGCCTGTCTTCCTGTAGAGATATCATGAAATTTTTCTTCTTATGAAGCAGGAAGGGATTTAGATTGATTCTGTTCAAATCCATACATTCCTATATTCATCAAATGAGGATATCTTTAACTTCACATGTGCTTTCTTAATAGGAGCTATAAGTCAGGATAAGAGAGAAAATCTACAATTCAGTTTTTAAAACAAATGTAAAAATAATTGTTTTAAATAACTGGGAAAAATAAAAAAAGAAAATAGCAAAAAAAAAAATTAGGCTGTCTAAGCAGATTGCTAGAAGAGTAGGATTCAGACATCTTTGATATGAATGAATCCACCCATATTATAAGCAACATGAAGGCAATGTTAACCAAATACTGTGGCTCTGTAGATATGATATCCTTTACCTAATCTGAATAGGTTTAAACTGCTAAGATCAAAATGAGAATTCTCTACATCTTCACTATTCTATCATACCCTAGTTGGATTTTCACTAGTGAACATTATTTGCTATAACTTAAATTCTTTATAAAATATGCTTATGTCCAATTTGACATTGTTTAAAAATGTGTCACTCTGTTCATAAATGCTTTCAGATGGGTTTCTTGGCAGTTATTAATTTCCTTAACTGTCAATTTATGTTATCTTCTCTTGAAGTCATGTTTCCAATATCTTTGAAGTCTTTTCTTTCCAACCCTTCTTTCAGTGACCCCACTTTTTCTCAAGTGTATGTTCTTGGGTATACTGTTGGGCTACATCTTCTGATAGTTATTATGCAGTTGGGATTAACTCAGATTCAGACCAATGGTGGTAACCTTGTCTATCATTTAATACAATGCATAGCTTGTTCAGGATACTAAAATAAGATTTTTTAAAATTAGAAGTATTGTTCATAGCCATTTTAAAACTTCTTGAGATGTAAAAGACCAGTCAACTTGAAATAAGCCTCAACCCTGATTTGATGATGCAAGCCTCAACCTTGCAGTGGGACAGGTGAAGTCCCTAGTTAAAAGCAGAGAAATCACACATATAGACTAAAGGAACCTGATTCACTTCATTTGGATTCACTTTTAACTTAATTAACAATTTATATTATATTTCAGCGGCAAAGTACAAGTAAGCACAGGGACAAAGCATCTATTCATTAAGCAAATTCCTAAGTGATATCATAGGACTCAGGCACCTGGTTAACGTTAAACTTTCTGAAATAAATCCTTCATAGTATTGTCCCAATACTCATGAGTAAGACTCTGAACTTTTAAAAAAAACTAACCTAAAAAAAATACCTATAAATATGAAAAAGAACATTTAATAAATATTATTAAAATGGAAAACTCACCAAAATGTTTACTGTCAGTCTACCCTGCCCACAGAATATAAGAAAAGCACATTTAAAAAAATACTAAAGTCAAACAAACATCAGAAAATGTTTATTTTGACACAAAATCAGAAGTTAGAAATTTGTTAAGGATAAAAGGCTAATATTTTAAAGCAATAAAATTTAAGAGTGAAATATTTGCCACTCTAAGCAAGTTGGACATGTTTATGCATCCCCCCTGCAAAAGAGAACTAGAGTGGATTTTAAAAAAACTGAGTTTGTATTCCAGCAAATAATAGATGATCTTCATGTTACCCCCAAAAAATGTAATTAACTCTTGCTTTTAATTAGAGAAGTCTTCACTATATTATTTAAGCATTATGTCATTCTGTCATGAAAGTATTGAATCAAATGTAGGAGCTGAAAGCCTGTCTTCTCAACAAAATTAATTATCATCATATAAACAACTTGGAAATTCTTATCAAAAAGTCACTAAGGCAATCATGAATTAAACAATATTTGGATGTTATTTGTCTCTTCAATATTTCACAAGTCATATTCCATTCTAATGGTTTGAGCTGAAAAATGTATGAGAAAATCATTGCAGATAGCACGGGGCACTGGTAGATGTTAAATGAGGTTTTCCTTCTAAATTTTTTTAAAAGCACAAATTCTTACAAATTAGACCAAAATTAAATGATGAACATTTAGAAAATAAATGAATAAAATTATGACAAAAGTTGGGTTCAGAGAGAGGAATGAGGAAAGGATGAAAACTGTCTTAACTTTACATCTAGCAATAAATACAATACCTCTCATTTTATTCTCTTCAAACCAATCCAGAGATGGAATGAAGAAATCAACCAATAGTAGCTTCCAACATCCCATAGCAGAAAAGCTTTTGTCTTCTTTTCTAAACAGTGACAGTTCAATATGTGCCTTTAAGGGCAAAGTGGCAATTGAATTGCCACTCTACAGAGCAGATTCAGTTACATAAGTAACAATATTTTTCCACCTTTTGTCAACTCACCAAGGTATCCAGAATCAGGTTTCTCTTCTATATTAAATAACTATAATAATAAACTCAACAAAAACAACATGTTGAGGCAAGACAAAATTCTGGCATGCAAAAAATAATAATCAGAGAGCTTCTTCAAGTCAAAAAACATATCAGCTTAACAATTTTCAGATCTCAAAAGCATCCAAGTTTGTATACATATGGAGACATTTAAGAACACTGTCCCATTTGGGGACATCTAAGCCTTAAAATCATCAGCTACAGAATGAGTTATATGAGGCAAATGCTTTGTAAACCAGAGACCAATATACGTGAGAGGGATAAGTGGAGGTAAGGGAAGATAGTCGGAAAGCGAATGGAAGTGGGAGGAGGAGGAAGAGGAGTCATCTTCACTTAAAAATGCCTGTTCCTATTAGTATGGCAGAAATTAGGCATGAATCTACACTTAACACCACACACCAAGATAAGATCAAAATGGGTCCATAATTTAGGCATAAAGGACGAGATTCTAAATAAATTAGAGGAACATAGCATAGTTTATCTCTCAGACTTGTAGAGGAGGAAGAAATTTGTGACCAAAGATGAATTAGAGACCATTATTGATCACAAAATGGAAAATTTTGATTACATCAAATTAAAAGGCCTTTGTACAAATAAAACTAATGCAAACAAGATTAGAAGGGAAGCAACAAACTGGGAAAACATCTTCACACTTAAAGGTTCTGATAAAGACCTCATTTCCAAAATATAGAGAGAATTGACTCTAATTTATAAGAAATCAAGCCATTCACCAATTGATAAATGGTCAAAGGATATGAACAGACGATTTTCTGATTATTAAATTGAAACTATTTCCACTCATGAAAGAGTGTTCCAAATCATTATTGATCAGAGAAATGCAAATTAAGACAACTCTGAGATAGCACTACACACCTGTCAGATTGGCTAAGATAACAGGAAAAAATAATGATGAATGTTGGAAGGGATGCGAGAAAACTGGGATACTGATGCATTGTTGATGGACTTGTGAACGAATCCAACCATTCTGGAGAGCAATAACGGAATTATGCCCAAAAAGTTATCAAACTGTGCATACCCTTTGATCCAGCAGTGCTACTACTGGGCTTATACCCCAAAGAGATATTAAAGAAGGGAAAGAGACCTGTATGTGCCAAAATGTTTGTGGCAGCCCTGTTTGTAGTGGTTAGAAACCGGAAAATGAATGAATGCCCATCAGTTGGAGAATGGTTGGGTAAATTGTGGTATATGAATGTTATGGAATATTATTGTTCTGTAAGAAATGACCAGCAGGATGAATACAGAGAGGCTTGGAGAGACTTACATGAACTGATGCTGAGTGAAATGAACAGAACTAAGAGATCATTATATACTTCAGCAACGATACTGTATGAGGATGTATTCTGATGGAAGTGGATTTCTTTGACAAAGAGAAGATCTAACTCAGTTTCATTTGATCAAGGATGGACAGAAGCAGCTACACCCAAAGAAAGAACACTGGGAAATGAATGTAAACTGTTTGCATTTTTGTTTTTCTTCCCGGGTTATTTTTACCTTCTGAATCGAACTCTTCCTGTGCAACAAGAAAACTGTTCAGTTCTGCACACATATATTATATCTAGGATATACTATGACATATTTAACAAATATAGGACTGCTTGCCATCTAGGGGAGGGGAGGGGGGGAGGGGAAAAATCAGAACAGAGGTGAGTGCAAGGGATAATGTTGTAAAAAATTACCCTGGCATAGGTTCTGTCAATAAAAAGTTATAATTATTTTTTTAAATGCCTATTCCTTTCCTCTTTGAGAATATCAAGATAGACTGACCAAGTCTATCACCTGCTGAAATGTGCACTTTCTTTATGGTCACCAGCAGACTCTTTCCATTACATTCTAAAATCACTCCCTTTTTGGAACTCTTGCTAAATTATACTTTTGATTCTGAGGAGCAATTTTAGCATTCAGCTCATCTGTTGAGTAGAAACAACAAAATCTAGAACTCAATAAAAAAAAACTCAATAAAAATACCTTTTTTTAAACTTAGGTTACCAGGTTATCTCTGTTTCTAGATTCATAATAAAATTGTTCTTCCCTTATCCCCTTGCTCAAGAGAATGACTTCTCCAGAACTGTATTATCACAAGCTCACAATTAAAAACAAACAATTTAGATATTAAGCAATAGCAGTCCATTTCTGTTAGCAAGAAGAGAATAGTTATTTTATGGCAATCATCAAACCTAACTTAGCAAGAAATAATTTGTCAATAAGGACAAAATACTATGTAAATACCCAATTTGAGAGCAGGTAAAGAAGACAATCAGTTATCCTATCCTGCCCTAGTTTTTATTCTATCCCAGTGAAGCAATAGATGTTAGGCAGGAATAGAGCCCTTTCTCTCAAAATGATAAAATGCTTATTACTCTTGCAGAAATTGTTTGTGGAGTATAAATGTGGTGAAATTGAAGATTTCTTCTTATCCTGAAAGATTCCTTCACCTTCACAATCCCCTTGCCTCAATTCCTCCCAGAATCTCCATTTTAAGAAAAGGTTTGAGGCAGCTACAATCACTCTTTAATTCTTCTCCGAGCTCTGATTCTAACTGTCTGGACTGTTTTCTTCACTATGCCCCAGCTGACTTTTCATTCTGGAAGATACAGCCAATCTTGGAAGTACTTCATGCCAGGTATGTTCACTTCTTCTTGCCACAATTCTCATCTTTAAAATGAAGAACGTGGACTAAGTGATTTCCAAAGGTCCTGAGAACTCTCCAACCCATAAACATAATGTGATCTTCTATAGATGTTCATGACATTTCCCCTTTTATCTATTATTAAAACAAGTTCTCTCTGTGCCTCCATTTTTTTCTCTATATAAAGTATGTAACAGAACTTGCATTTACAGAGCTGTTTTAAATAAAGTGGCTCTAAAAGAAATGATATAAAAGAGTTGTACTAATAAACAGAATGACTATTTAGTACTTGGACGTGACTTTACCAAGAAAACCAAATGAGGATTTGACAGATAACTACACTCAAATCACAGATTGTACATAATTCTTTTCTTTTTATAGTAACTTTTTATTGACAGAATCCATGCCAGGGTAATTTTTTTTACAACATTATCCCTTGCACTCACTTCTGTTCCGATCATAATTCTTTTTTAAAAGGAAAAAAAACCCACCACACAATCATCAGTAAGGTGGCTTTATTTTTAAATCTTTCTTAATATAGGTAGAGGAAAAAAAACCCACTAAACTTCACATTATTCATATGATTAAGTTCTAAGTTGTAATTAACCCCAAAATAAAGTCTACCTATAATTTTATTCAGATTCAAAATTTCCTTCAGGGAATTGAACTTTGAACTTTACTAGAAGAAGGGTGAAGAATTTGAGAATTTCAAGAATTTGCAACTGAAAAATGTGTTTTTTAAATAATATTTAATCATTTGCCTATAAATGACAATATATCTTAAAGAAGTTTTTTTAACATGCAAAAATATTAAAATTCAATAGTATCTGCCTCTATAACAAACAAAAAATGGAATAAAAAACAAAAATCAAATATAGTACAAACACAGGGATTTGTGGCTTTCTCAGCAGAAAGATAAACTGTCATAGCAATAACATGCAACTACAAGCTTTCTTCACATTTCTATAAAAGAGACCTTACAGAATGGTCCATCTGATGTACCATCCTCTAAGGCAGGGGTCCTCAAACTACAGCCCATGGGCCAGATGCAGCAGCTGAGGACGTTTATCCCCTCACCCAGGGCTATGAAGTTTCTTTATTTAAAGAACCACAAAACAAAGTTTTTGTTTTTACTATAGTCCAGCCCTCCAACAGTCTGAGGGACAGTGAATTGGTCCCCTATTTAAAAAGTTTGAGGACTCCTGCTCTAAGACATTATAGTTTTAAATGGAGCCTGTCAATTTGCTGAAATAACCTAAGTTTTCAAAACAGAACAGAACATGCTGTACATGGGACCTGTTATGTTCTAAAATTTATATTTAAGTTAAGCTATAGAGTACAAAATTACCACAGGTATCCGAATGACATACATGATTTCTAAAGTCCCTTCCAAATCAGAAATGATCTATCAAGCATTTCTAACTTATGTCAGTCAATAAAGCATTTACTAAACACTTATTTGCCAAGCACTGTGTTAAATAATGAGGATATGTATATGATGTGTATACACACACACACACACACACACACATAAATGGAAAAAAGACTGCTCTTAAGGAATTCAAAGTCTAATGAGGAGACCATATGCTAACAATTATGTGAGAACAATATACATACAGAATAAACTGGGAACAGTTTCAGAGGCAAGGTACAAGCATTAAGGAACACAAGGAAAGATTTCCTATAGAAACTTTTAGATCAGATGTGAATGAAATCAAGGAAACTAGGAGGCAAAGATGAGGAAGGAGAGTGTTCCAACTAGTGGGACAGAATGAAATTTTATGAAGTTGGGGGATAAAGTGCCTTGGAACAACTTTTGTTGCTTCAGGTTTATTTCACAGAAATACCATGATTTATTTTTAATAAATATTTTTAATATAATATCTCATCTGGCCAATATCTTTTAATAGTATCCTCTTTAATAGCTCATCTAGCCAATTTCAGTTTTCCTTATTACAGGGTTATATCTTTCCATTTCTCTCAAGGTAATTTTATTTGTATGTCATACTTGCTTATTTTTTGTCACTGTGATTCTACACAAGCCATTCTCTCTATCTAGACATTTTCCCAATCATAACCATCACATGTTTTAAGATCTTATTCAAGACTACCCTATGTGGAAAACTTCTGTTGACTATAAACTTCAGAATTTATTGGTTTAGTTTTCATTGCTGTGTATTAATTTCTCTTACCAATGTCACACTGAAAGTGTTAATATTAATATTCCAGTAAGATACCTTTCTGGAAAAGGGCTTTAATATGACATTTACTAAATAAAGTCAATTTTTCATAATCAACTAAGTAATTCATTATGTTAGACACAAGGAATATAAAAACAAAATAAAATAGTCTCTGCACTCAAGAAACAAGTACTACCACCCCAAAACAAACACACACTTAAGAGCTGGAAAAAAGCTTAGAAGGCATTTAGTCAAATATTTTCATTTCACAGATGAGGAATCTAATAGCCCAAGGGATAAGGTGATATACCAGGAGTAAGTATGAGAATTAGGATGCTAACCCAGGCCTTCTAAAAGCAAATCCAGTATTCTTTACACTACATCAAAGAGTTTTCCTATAATTTTTGCTCTCTAAGAACCTACATCTTTTTTTGTTTGTTTTTGGTGATGCACCTGAGATTAAGCAACTTGGCTAGGATCACACAGCTAGCAGTAAATATTAAGAGATCAAATTTGAACTCAGGCTCTTCTGACTCCAGGACTGGTCTCTGTTCACTGCACGATCTATGTCCCTGAAACCTACATCTTAAAAAGAATCATATCAACAATAATTTGAAAAAAGTATCTTTAAAAAGATTAATTTTGTGGAAATAAAAATAAAAGAATAACTATTAGTAGTACTAAAAACTGAAATAATAGTAGGAATCCTTAAAATTTCAAATGAATAAAGGAAAATTTATCTAGTAAATTACATCGAGGGACAGGGAACCCCTGGACAAGTTACTTAAGCCTGACTGCCTTTTTTTTAAGTACACTGAAATTCTTTGTAAGAACTGAATTTTATATGCAGAAACTTAATAACTTAACTAATGGACTAAACCAATCAAAATAAGGATGCTCTTATCATGAAAAAAAATATATATTAGGAAACTCAGAAGAGGTAACTTCCCTAACATATTACTGAATATTAATTCCATAATGCCTAGTAATGTACCAGAGCAGAATTACTATACTCTACAACTTAGTTTTAGCAATGATCAATGAATAGAGAATGAAAGCAGTCTAAAGAATTCTAGGCTAAGAATCTTGAGATCCAAGTTTTGAACCTGCTCTTCTTTCCAAAAAGCTTTGGAGCTTTTGAAGGAAAGTCCTCAGAATCTCAGATTCCTCAGCTATCATAGAGGAGAATATAAGGGACAGAATGAAATTTGAGTTCAGATCTGAGTTGGAGTTATGCCTCTGTCACTAACTTCTGGGTGACTGTGGGTCACTTTAACTCTCTAGTTTTCTCATTGTAAAAATGAGTTCCACAAGTGCAGAGATTTTTTTTTAATTATCTTGATGATAAGTGAAGTTAAGTGACTTGCACAGAGTCATACAGCTAATATCAGAGATTAAATTTGAATTAAGGTCCTTCTGAAACCAGGGTCAGTGCTTTATCCACTCCTCCACTTTGCTGTGCCAAGTTCAGATGTTCTTAACCTCTGAGAAGGTTAAGAAGTTTTTAACCTAGGGAATCATGCATGGATTTCAATTAGTCTGTGAACTTGAATGGGGGGGGGGGAAATTATATGTATGTATTCACACACATATCTACATATGTACATATATACATGTATATAATACTTCATTTAAATGTAATTGAAATCCTATTTTAAATTTTATCTTATGCCTATAAAATACATCATTCTGAGGAGTCTAGACCTCACCAGAATGCCAAAGGGATCCCTCACACATAAAAATTAAGGATTTCTCTGCAGTATCTCCAAGATCCCTTGTAGAATTAACAATCTTTAATTTCATTACCCTTCCCCTATCTACTTCTCAAAATTGGTATAAAATCCCAAAGATATATTTATGGCAAAGCACTGTGAAAAGTAAAAAGTTCAATATAATTGTAAGGTGTTATGTCTGCCCACCCAGAGTCTCTATGATAGTGGGTCATTCTATATAAGCAGTAGACCAGGAAATCTGAGCAAAAGTAGAGACTGATACTGTTATCAAGTCTATCAACCAGAAAAGTTAATTTGACACATACTTAATGTTATAAATAATGATTTAATTGGTAAGTAGACACAAATGGTAAGCAGTTTATGTAAATGACTAGAATTAGTTCATACAACCTGCCCAAATCTTCATTGTTTTTCTTTACTTTATTAGTTCTCTAGAATTATTCTCAAAACTGACATTTCTGTGATATCACAAAGCTTAATTCTCCTTTCTTTCACAAAAACATATTGGAAATCAAGCATATTAGATTTACATTAAAACCCTGGATTCCTGTTTACCATTAATTAAGAGTCCCCCTTCCCAGCATAGTGGCCCACACTTAAAAGGCAGTCAATAAATGCTTATTGTTGACTTGCTGACTTAACTTGTTCCTTTTCATTCAACCCTTACCTCCTCCATAATGACAATCTAACCCTTACAATTACATAGTGAGGTGGTTATCATACTCATATCATAGGGAAACATTCAAGAAATTTAATGTAATCACTCAGACAAGTGTTTATTAAGCACTTATTATGTACCTACCAGACACTATGCTACCCACTGGAGATATAAAGCAAGTCAAAAGCTAGTTCCTGCTCTAAAGTTCATAATCTAAGAAGGAATAACAACTATGTACAAAAAAAGTTATACAGGATAAATCAAAGGTGCTCAACAGAGAAAACACAGGTATTGAAAAAGATTGGGATAAGCTTCTTCCCAGATAAACTAAAAGCAGCTATGAGGAAGAGGATGACCAGTGAAAATCTATGGAACTGAGGTTGACCAAAGAAACAGGGCTACTAAGTGACAAAGGAAAGGATATAAAAGCCAAATCTCCTAATCTAGCTAAAGCTCTTTCAAATGCACCTCACAGTTCATTAGAGAAGTTCTAACTTGTATATGCAGCTGTTCCCTGTCCCTTTACCCCTTGTCCAGAGTATTCTGGAAATTGTGGGCCAAAAGGTTATGTTTAGATGATCTGTTGATAATAGCAGTGTGAGAAACCCAGTAGTTGTGCCCAGAGAGCAGATAGCATAAGAAAGAATTCCAAGCTCAAAAGATTAGCAGCTGGAAGTTCTGAAGTAAAAAGAATAAGTTCTTCTAAATCCATAACCATACCCAGCCCACTGGCTACTTCCAGTTAGCTCCACTCTAACTATCTCTGGTGAAATGGAGGGCCAAAGAATGATTTCTTTCCCTTTGGATTGAACCTGAAATTCCACTAGAATAGGGAACTCCATAAAAGGAAATTTCCTCTAAGAATGACATATCTTCTAAAGAAACTGAATAATTTTGACTGATGAAAAATAATCTATTGTAAAATGAAGTTTATTTATTCTGAAACTTAATAGTTATATAGAGATGCCAAAAATGAATAAAACACAAAGATTGATTGTTTAAGTGGCATACATCTTTTTGGGCTGAGAAAATGACAAAATTCATTTTCTTTAAAATTTTCCATGCTCTTAATTGAAGTAGCAATGTGAGTGTTCTGTAAAATCATCTTTCTTGAACTCTATAATAAAGGAATACTACTTTTACAAAGTAGGAGAGGCAGCAATTTTTTTAATTGAATGTTTCTCTAAAGAAACTGAAAGCACTGCTAGTTAGCCACATTCATGTATTCTCAAAACTTTCTTAGTAGTTAGGGAACAAAAATTTTAATGTTATGAAAATCAGTTAAATAGTTTGGGAAAGTCACTTCAACTATCTGGGCCTCTGTTTATTAATTTACAAAATGAAGAGTTTACGTGTATGATTTCAAAAATCCCTTGCAGATTTAAATTATGCACATATTAATATATGTATGTAACATCAGTTAACTGCTACGATGAACTGGTTAAATGGTTTAATCCACTTATAACTGTAGTTCTAATTAGGTTATTATATTGATTACATTTAAAAAAAAAAAACAATAACACTCATATAACTCTCAAGTCCCATGTCTCTATTAAGGTTCTTAATCTGAGGATCTGTGAATTTGTTTTTTAAAAATATTTTGATGAATGTAATTCAATATACTTACCTTCCTTTGTAATATTACTTATTTTTATTTAAAACATTATTTTGAAAAGGGGACCAAAGGTCACCAGACTGACCAACTGACCATTACTGTGCCATGGCAAAAAAAAATTTTAAAAAAGGCTAAAAACCACTGGAATAGATGTTCTCTAAGACTCTTTCCAGTTCTATATCTTATAATTTAACTATCTCTAATTTTCTTTACTAAATATTATACAAATCCTTTACAGAGCCTAGAGATATCATATAACTGTTCTGGTTAATAGCAACTGCTGAATATACTCAAAAATCACATAGTTGGGAGTAACATGTCAAAAGTATTACCTACCAAAACTAAATTCTAAGAGACAGAACTATCTTTGAATAGTTATTATACAACAACACATTACTTTTAAAAATCTCAACTATATATTTATTGAGCACTAACTACAAACATTGGCCCTGGGATCAAATTCTAGTATGACGAAAACTTTGTTTTTCTAGAATCAGTTTTAAGGAGACTTTAATTCCCCAGAATATACTGAGGAAAAGCTAGAAAGCAAAAAAGTCTCCACTAAAAATGGAAGCTAAAATGGAAGGTACAAAGTACATATATGCATGGACACTTATTAAGTTTTATATAATACAAGTCCACAAGGGCTCAGTCCCTTTATTCTTACTTTGCACATAATTCCACCAAGCCTAGCTATCTAGTTAACCCAAACCATAGGAGAGTAGTAGTCAAAAAGGGGTGGAAGGTAGATGGGGATATTGCCAGGTCCAGAAAGATTGATAGCGGCAGAGAAAAAAATTATCTAAGAGCTCAAAATATGGGAAAAATATAAAAACTATAAAAAGGAAACACAAGAATGAAAAATAACAATGTGAGGCCATGTACCACACAGGCAAACCACCTTATATTCCTCAATATCTTCAGTATCTCAAAAATATCACTATATTAGCACCCAGAACAATTCACTTTAATAATGATGATCCTTAGTAGTCAAGGAAAAGCAAAATATTTAGCAAATTCTATTTTAAAAGACAGGAAAATGTAGTATATTTTTAAAAGATTTCTATAAAAATTGTTAAATATAAATTGTAGGACTTAACAAGGTAAGCTTCAGAATATGACAATTCACTTGTGAAAGTCTTTATTCTATAATCATGTCAAATAGAAGAGTTATTGTATCGCCAACTCTATCTAAACTTAACTAATCATAAGCTGGTCTCTGTTCATACTAACAGATGCCAACAATCTAGATTTAGTGACTACTGCACACAAGTCCCTTTGAATTCTAATCAAACAAAAATAAATAACTTGTCCAGGTAGCACAGCAGATAGAGTGCTGGATTTAGAGTCAAAAAGATCTGACTTTGACTCTGGTATCAAACAAATATTATGGGAGCCTGGACAATTCACTTAATTTCTCTCAGCCTCAACTGCAAAGTGGGGTTAATAATAGTATTACCCCATAGAGCTATTGTGAAGAGAAGATAATATAATCTGTATAAAGTACTTTAAAATCTAAAAACATTATATGAATGCTAGCTCTTACTACTATTCATGTTAACAATGGTATATATTGTTCTACACCACTAAAAAATTATTAAATTCCTTTTGAGTAATGTCATAATAATTCAATATAATTTTCTTACCAGACTAAGGAAGGAAAATACACAGAAACATGATTTGTTTTAAACACTAAGGAAAAGAAAGCAAGAGGAGATGCAAATGTTTGATGGTTTTGTTTGTTTGGGAAAAGGTCTGTCTTCTTTGCTTTACCTTCCAACCTTTAAATATGGAAGTTTATAATAACTTGTATAAAACTATTTGAAATTGCAAAATTTTCCCTTTCTTGTATTTTCCCCTTTTGACCTGATTTTTCTTGTGCAGCATGACAAATATGGAATTATGTTTAGAAGAAATGAATGCATTTAACCTATATTGAATTATTTGCTGTCTAGGGCAGAGGGGAAGTGGGAAAGAGAGAGAGAAAAAAATGGAACACAAGGTTTTGCAAGGATAACTGTTGAAAACTATCTTTTACATGTATTAGTAAAAAAAAAAATACTATTTAAAAAATTAAAATAGAAAATGAAATATTTTACATATGTAGTAAAATAAATCAGTCTATCTTCAAATGTCACATTGGTTTTATCTTTTGTTTTGTTTTCTTCCCCTAAGGAAAAAATACAAAAATTAAGAGTTATGGAGGATGATGACTTAGGTTAGAATCATAGCTGTTCTACTACTTTCAATGTTTTCTTGGGGAAATCACTTAAGTTTTCTGAGCTGCAGGTACCTCATTTATACAATGGGCTTGAACTAGATTACTTTCAATGTTCCTGTCAGTAACATCATATTATTTTAGAAAATATATAATTTATAAGATATCCTATGCATAATTTGTGTAATTTTCTAATAAAATATAATTGTTATACTCCCAAGCTACTGATTATATATTAATTAGATCCAAAGCAAATTGGTAATGTGAACAATGCCTCTAAAAGGATTATAAGAAGCTATAAAATTTACAGCCATTCAACTATGCCCATTAAAAAAAATTCTAACTTGTATAAAATTAATGTAAATTGTAGAAATTTAATTTTTTCTAGATCCTTCCATGGAAATTTAGCATGCTATAATTATAGGAGTTTTAATAATTAATAAAAATTAAGATATAAATTGTGGAGAAAATAAATCCTGATAATGCAAAAAGTGTATCAACATAACTGCTGATTTTTCCAATGCCAACAAAATTCCAATATTTCATATTCACCACAAAAAGACTAAACAGATCTGAATATTTAAAAGAATGTTTCAAAATATAACTGTCGTTCTTTGCCCCTTGATATGGAAGATCAAAAAGAGAAGATACATGCCTATGAATATGATCCACATTTTCGAGTTCCATTTTTTTTAACTGAAAAGGGGGGGCAGTATTGGGCTGCACTGCATCACTGGCAACTGCGTTTTTTTCACTAGTGGGAAGTAATACTTTTAACTGCCTGTTACCCATGCACAAGGGTACCATAAAAGTCAGAGGACTTAATTAATTCATGTCTATAAAACACTGAGGGCCCTAGGTTAAAAATCTCTATGTAAATTCTCAGTGCTTTCATAGAATAATTGTCTGAGGCCTCAAACTGTCATCTATTCCACGGTCTTTATTTCAAGCAAGATTGCTCTTAAACCACCCCAAATAGATGGCTGAGTTCTAGGAGGGTAATTCTACGTTAAAGAAACTTGGTATCTTCCCAAATGGCTAGGTAACATTCTACAAATAACAAGTTCTTAATTGGATTCTTGAATGAATGAACACCTGTCTTTAAAGAGCCCTCCCCCCATTATACTGTAAATCCCTTGATAGTCTGAGTGTTTAGCAACCTCCCAACAACCAGATATCCTTTGATCTTTCTGCATCTTAGACACATGCCATCTTGTTTTATATTCTATAGAGACTGAGAAGACATTTAAAATCTTTCTCATAATATCCTTTCGTGTATTTGAATAATTTATTGAAATCTACTCTTAACCTGCCTTTCCTTTACTAAAGTATTTTCATTTATGAATCCTTTAGATTATCACTCCCCTCTTCTTCTAATATTTTTAAATATGTGAAGCTCTGAAGCAGACATAATATTTGCAGCAAATTGCCCTTACTACTTGGGTTATAATATGAGATACATTCTGTGCAGTTATTTTTTCTTTCTGATCTCATTGGAATGTGCAAGTAAACTTTGCATCAGAGCACTGGGCCCTTGTGTTGGTTCTGCCACATTGTGGCAAATCATTTGAGCAAATCTTTTCTTGAGGCTGAACAAATCATTTCACTTCTCTGGGATTTAGATTCTTCTTCATCCATTAAACAAGGGGGTGGACTAAGTAATTTCAGCAATCCCTTTACATACACATGCATACATACACATATTTTAAATTTTATATTTTTATAATTAAGGAAAGTAGTAGGTCTGTATCAGTAGATTCTATTGTCATTTAGGCTGGAAGAAACAAAAAGTTTAGAAAGAAGATTAACTCAGAAAATTATTGGAAGATTTGACTTTATCGGTAGGTAGATCAGAAGAAGAATACAGATTCCTAGAGAATAAGGCAAAGGACCCAAGAGGAAATGATGATTGCAATGATAATGACCAAGAAAAAACAACTTATTTAAATAACACTTTAAAATTGGACTTGATTGGTTGGGAGATAACAAGAGAAAGACATATGTAGACTGAGAAAAGTCAGGGAAAAATGGGCAGTATTAAATTCTTTATCTATTATTATTCTTACTAGCAAGCATTACTTGCTAACACCCAAGACTTTGTAAAACTTCTGCAATGCTTTTGAACTCAGAGAAAATAAATAAAGAGAGGATAAGAGTAACCATGGTAGTTCCCAAATATATCTAAAAGGTACTGTATCACACACTCATAAGCCACAAAAGATAAACTTGTAAATAATTTGTATCACCATAAGGTCCACTTACTATCAACAAGTTGACACTGCTGTATCCAGAAGAATTCTAAATATATTGCTTAACTACTCTGAGGAGGGGTCGAATGAGTTCTTTAAATCTACTCCATCTTTATCCACGCCCCATCCCAAGGAATGGCTAGTTTTCAGCTGCCATTATTTCAAAATGTTATATAGTTTAATGATCATATTATGAAAAACCCCCTCAATGTAAAATGAAGCCAAAAAATATTAAAGATACAAACCCTCAAAGACAAAAGTCATATTGTTTATCTCAAACCAATAAATTAAAAATATATCCCAATTTTCCCTCCCTTGCTCCTTCACTTCAGTAATATGCTTTATGTTTGCTTAGAAAATTACAATTTCATTAATAATGTCAAACTGAAAATATAATCCTTTTAAAAACATATTGTCAAATAATTGATGCTAAAAGGTACACAGGTTGGTTATGGGGAGAGGCATAACCAGTTACGTGATTTTATTTGTGTAAAGAAATTTGTAGTAAGGAAGCTCCCTTTGCAATTGTTATAGTCTCAAAGAGTTTGCCAAAGGAAATTAAAGGTTAAGTGACTTCCTTAGAAAAACATCCAGTATGTGTCAAAGGGGTAACTTCCAAACTTTTTTTTCTCACCCATGACCCACATTATCTCATGCCATTTACTAGTTATGTGACGGGGGAATATGGGTATATAACTATCTATAATGGCAGTTTAAACGTTAATGAACAATTGATAGAATACATAATGTCAATCGACAAATCCACTTTATCTACCTCATGCCACTCCAAAAGAATGTTTTTTACAAAACGTAAATCAGAATCAGAATGAAAAGTATTTAACTTTTTAACTTCAAGAAAGGTATATCAAGTTTTTTTTTTTAAAGCATATCAATACAACAAAACATTTCTTCAAAGGGTTATAATTTTATTGGTGGGCCTACTCCTTTACCCAATGCAAATTATAACTTATCAAGGACTTAACAGATGTTCTTCGTATGTTAAAACAAAAATTTCACCACCCTGCAATCAAACTATTGATTGGTAATAAGCCATCTTATGGAGGTGATGAATTTCCACAAAGTTACCTAGACTCGTCTTGATACAACAGAAACACAGTTTATTACGTGGTTCACATTCAAAGAGTTGTCTAGTTTCATAAGCTATGCAAGGACTTATGCACTGCTGGCATAGACTTCAAGAATTTAAGGTCAACTCCACACCACAGTGTGCTACTGAAGAGAATTCTGGAGAACAACTAATTTTATTTTGTTAAATAAAGTAAAATTACCTCTCACTCTGAAAACCTCATTCTAGAAAGTGCCAAAAAACCACAATTAAGCTAAGGGTACTTTCTGTCAGTCCTAACACCAACTTAATTTTTCAAAAAAGAACCAGAAACTAAATAGATTACTGTACATTTTACACGTCTTGAGATTTTATACTATTTTTTGAGACTAAATTTTCTATTTTAAAGTTTAATATCACAGACAAGTCTTAAATAAGACTATATTAAGATGTAGGAGTCAACCTACCTTCTTTCTTTTAGAAAGCTAGCAAGAGAAATGTAAAACCTATCTAGAGCAGTACTAGGGAAGGCAGCAATTCAGAATATTTATCTGAGTTATGGATGAATTGGCCAAGGTCAACTAACATGAACAGCTGGTACAAAAGATGCTTTAAGTCAGTACAACAGGGTTCAAATATAGCAAAAGTATTAAGTAGCTCAGTCATAAAGATCTAGAGCATCTTAGTGTGTGGCTTAGATCAGAGGCCTTCCAGGACCCTGGAGAGTTCCTAGGGAGAAAAGTTATTCTGAAATTTCTTAAAAACTCTATAAAAATGGAGGAAGAAACATAGAACAATCTTTTTTGCCTATATTTTCTGTTTCTTGTCTAGAAGAGACCATGTTATGTTTATGAACATAATCTTAATTAACAGAGGTACCTGAAGAAAATACCAAGGTATCCCAGGAAGCAGAAAGCCTGGGACGTTTCAATAACTAGAGAAAATTTAAATTAAAAGAAAGTGTAAATTTTCCAGGATATAGAAGTGAAGATGTAGTTTAGTAATCTTATGTTATTAATTCACATGTTTGTATATCTTTAAATTTTGCTTTATATTGAATTTTACTTTAAATAAGATTTAAATTATTAATGGAAAAAAAACTCACTATTGACAAAACTTCTGGGAAAACTGGAAACTAGTATGACAGAAACTAGGCATTGACCCACCCCTAACACCCTATACCAAGATAAGGTTGAACTGTGTTTATGATTTGGACATAAAGATTGATATTATAAGCAGATTAGAACAAAGGATAGTTTACCTCTCAAATCTGTGGAGAAGGAAGGAATCCGTGATCAAAGAAAAACCGGAATTCATTATTGAACATACAACAGATAATTTTGACTAGATTACATTAAAAAGTTTTTATACAAACAAAACTAATGCAGACAAGATTAGAAGGAAAGCAATGAACTGAGGAGACATTTTTCCATTCAAAAGTTTTGATAAAGGCCTCATTTCTAAAATATATAGAGAATTGACTCAAATTTATAAGAATCCAAGCCATTATCCAATTGATAAATGGTCAAAGGATATGAACAGACAATTTTCAGATGAAGAAATTAAAACCATTTGTAGTTATATGAAAAGATGCTCTAAATCACTACTGATCAGAAAAATGCAAATTAAGACAACTCTGGGGCACCACTACACACCTCTTAGTTTGGCTAAGAAAATATGACAAATGTTGGAGAGGATGTAGGAAAATTGGGACACCAATGCATTGTTGGCTATCAGACTGTGCATACACTTTGATCCAGCAGTGTCTCTACTGGGCTTGTATCCCAAAGAGATCTTAAAGGAGGAAAAAGGACCCACATGTGTAAAAATGTTTATGGCAGTCATATTTGTAGTAGGAAGAAACTGGAAACTGAGTGAATGTCCATCAGTTGAAGAATGGCTGAATAAGTTATGGTATATGAATGTTATGGAATACTATTGTTCTATAAGAAATGATCAGCAGGATGATTTCAGAGAGGCCTGGAAATACCTACTTCAACTGATGCTAAGTGAAGTGAGCAGAATTAAGAGATCATTGTATACAGCAACAAGATTATACATTGATCAACTCTGATGGGCATTTTTTCAACAATGAGATGATTCAGGCCAGTTTCAATGATTGTTGATGAAGAGAGCCATCTACACTTAAAGAGGGGACTGTGGAACCGAGTGTGGATCACAACACAACATTTTCACTCCTTTTGTTGTTGTTTGCTTACATTTTATTCTCTCTTTTTTTTCCTTTTTGATTCGATTTTTCTTGCGCAGCAAAATAATTGTATAAATATGTATGCCCTATATTGGATTTAACATATATTTTTATCATGTTTAACATATATTGCATTAATTGTGATCTAGGGGAAAGGGTGGAAGGAGGGGGGATTGAAATACAAGGTTTTACAAGTGTTATTGATGAAAAATTATCCATGCATATATTTTGAAAATTAAAAGCTTTAATTAAAAAATAGAAAAATTATTCATCTAAGTCATTTATACCTATTTTAATCAATAGTTATTTTATTAATAGAACAGGTATATCATCAATATCATATCATATGTTATGAATGAACCTCCAAAATATCCATACCTGGGGAAAAAAGACTAACCATTGGAACTGCACAGCCAAAAACTAATCTGTTGACCAATATGGAAATTGCAAACAGGGCTTTCCTTCTACTGTATTACCCTTTAGTTTGTTGGAATCCTACTGATCTTTTAATTTAGCTCAAGCTCTCAGTCAATAAATCTTTTTTCCCCATGGTCTCACATAACACCTAAATTGTTTGTAACTCTTTGATGTGTTTACATTATATTTTGTATTGTACTGATTTGTATGCAGAAGGTGTATGTAGAGGGTGCAAAATTTCTAGTGTAGTTTTAAGCTTTAATAGACACCTGGTGTATATTGTATTATAAGCTCCAGTACATCAGCAATATTTCATCTTTGTATCTCAATTAACTTCTAGCTCAATACTCTGAACATAAAATGCACATAAATTTTTGTCAATATGTAAATATGCATTAATAATAATTTAATGGTAGCACTTCCTCTGTCCTTGTGATCTACCTTCTCAGAAGTAGTTTCCTCTCCCTTCCATGCTACTGATAGGCTTCAAAAAAGAGATTGTAATGGACAAGGAGAGAAAAAGACACATTTACAACGGCAAATTATACAATAAACAAAATAATTATCTATAGGCTCATACATCAATCAACCAGTAACCAATCAAGGAGCAGTATTTGTTAAACACCTGCTATGTTACACTATGCTACATTCTAATAATAATTACCAGGACAACACTTTTAATAATTCATTCTAGAGTTCTGACAAAGTACTACTTTAAAGACTTCATCTTATCCTCCTTTTTTAAAAGAAGGATATTTGCCCATCTGTAGTCCTGCAAAAATCCTTTGGAGATCAATAAATTTGTAGCATTCACACTTGCAAATTCATAGAAACACAGACCTAGAAGGGGACAGAGCGATCATCTTTTCTAAACATTTAAGTTTACAGATAAGGAAACAGAAGAAATATAAAAAGCCTCACTCAAAGACCCATAGTGACAGAGCCAAAAGTAAAACCTCCTTCTTATTTCTTAGTCCATTATTCTTGACACTGCATCATAACCTTTTCAGTCCACAAAGGTAGATTTGAACTTGCCAGGTGATTGACCTTACTGAGAACAGCTAATTATATGCATTCAATCCCTGTTTTGGACTCTAATTTCTAGAAAAAAGGAAAGGAAAGGGACTGGTCAAACTCTGTACCTCATCTAGTATCTAACAGGCGCTTTCCCACTACCTTCTATTCTTTTTTGGCAAGGGAATTTTCTTTCAGAAAAAGAAAATCTGGAAGCTTTGGTAGAATTTCTTTAAAATAAGTTGTATTTCTCCCAAATTACATTTTTAAAAAATTTTAAACATTTCTTTAAAAATGTTGAGTTCCAAATTCTCTCTCCCTCCCTTCTTTCATTCCTTCCTTCCTAGGCCAATAAACAATCAGATACAGGTTATACCAGTGCAACCATGTAAAACATTTCCATATTTATGATTTTGTACAAGACATGAATACAAGAAAAAGAATGAAAATGAAAAATAGCTGCTTCAGTCTGTAGTCAAACACTAACAGTTCTTTCTCTGGAGATGTATAGTATGCTTCATCATTAGTGCTTTGGAACTGTCTTGGATCATTGTATTGATGAAGATAGCTAGGTCATTCACAGTTTTTAACAGATCAATATTGCTATTACTCTGTAAATATTCTTCTAGTTCTATTCAATTTGCTTTACATCAGCTAACGTAAGTATTTCCAGGTTTTTCCTGAAATCATACTATTTGTCATTTTTTACAGCACAGCAATATTCCATTACAAGCATATAATATGGTTTATTTGGTCCTTCCCCAACTGATGGGCATACCTTCAATTTTCAATTTTTAGCCACCATAAAAAAGTTGCTATAAGGGAAGCTAGATGATACAATGGATAGAGCACTGGCCCTGGAATCTGGAGAACCTAAGTTCAAATATGGCCTCAGACACTTAACACTTTCTGGCTGTGTGACCCTGGGCAAGTCACTTAACCCCAACTGCCTCAGCAAAACAAAACAAAAAATCCGCTAATAACTAATAAGGCTTGACAGAATCACATAGCTCCTACTGTAAAATATATAAATAGGAAAAAAAAACAGTTGGGGTCAACTACTTAATGTTGGCCAGGTTCTATGTGTAATTCCTTGTACTAAATGAAGCCAGGGACACAACTTATAAGATATGGTCCTTGATTACAAGGAATTAACATGTATTTAGAGAAAAACATTATATCATATAAAAAGAATTTATATAAAATGAAAACCACAAGACAACATAAAACTGTCCAGAAGAGATCAGAGCAAATGCTCTTTCATAACCTATGATAAAGCTGGCAGAAGAACACCTAAATGCCTGAAGTACAGGCATATTTCATTTGAAAGTCCATTTAATTCTTCAGATCAAAAACTCTAAGTAATGAAGGAACACAACTAATCAGATTTTAACATAACACATAAGAAACTAACAGTTAAGACTATTTTTTTCCTATGAATGGGAAGTTGACCAAAATGAAGTGGCTATTGCTGAGTCTGGTTCACAATGAACTCTACTGTCACCTCCTAAACACAGGGAGGGTCCTGAATTTATACTGAAGGCTTAGTCTTTTCAACCCTGACTAGGCAGAAAGGAATGTCTGTTTGCTAGAATGAGATTGATAACTGTTAAGTCATTCAATAGGATATTGTTGAGAGGAAGTATAAAGTGACTCCCAGACAGCATCCCCATTAACTAAATCTAGTAACAAAGGCTTAGCAGGAGGGAGAAAAAAGGTCTTCAAATATCTCTGAACTCAAAGATCTTTCCTATAACTTAAATAAAAAACTTTTTAAAAATAATTTTAAAAAGATTGAATAAAAATATTCAATCTAACACAGCTAACATAGCTTTTTGGCTGACCTGTTCCCATCCAATTCACTCTTTTACAAATACTCCATCACTACATAACTGGGCTATTCCAAGCTTTGCTCTATTTCCCAGAAATTTGCCATTTTATGCTGTTCCTTTTCAATGGAAAAAGGGAAAATGACATATTTATGTGACTGGTCATTTGGGTGTCCAGGATCCATCATTAAGGGCCACAAATCATTCCCCCCCTCAATCTTTCCATGAATTGAGTCTATATGAGAAAGAACAAAGTCACCTATGGCATGAAAATAGAAAACTAACAAATTAAATCATAACTAAGCTTAGGCTAACAAAAATACAATACTTTTACCTCTAGGTTAGAAATCTAGGTCTTGCCAAATCTCATTTGATTCACTAAAAAGCAACCATCATCTGAAGGTTCATATGGGTTCAGTGGCAAGTTTTGAAAAGAGTTTCTCTTCCTTCAGTTCCGTGTGTCCCTTTTCAACAATTATCAAAACCAAAATTCACTGACTCCCTTTGTCAACAATTTCAGCAACAATATAGAACCCAAGAATAAAAATGGAAGCTGTGCTACCCCTTTGCCCACATAAAAGCACTTTCTGAAATAGGGCACAGGTTGGCAGGACAACCGAGAGAAGCTGGCAGCACTTTGGCCAGTGCTGAACCAGTTTGTGAACAAAATGAGAATGTTATTTTCTAAAGATATCTGTTCCATGCACCTTTCAGTGGCTTCAAAAGGGAAGCAACAAGGCAAAAAAAAGGGGGGGGGGGGGGGGAGAAATCAGACAGTGGGAAAGGTCACCTTAGGGGAATGAGTCAACCAATTAGAATTTTAGAAACTTCTTTCATAAAACAAAACCAAAAAACCGGGCCCCCAGGGGATAAGACGTGTTAGAAGGGAAAGAAAAACAGAAAACTCATAAAGGTTATGTGTGTTTTTAATGGAATTTCAGAAAGGGCAATGTAAAACAGTGGAAATTATTGTCTTATTTAGCTTTAAAATAATTGTATACTTTTTAATGGGCACAAAGGGGATATAACAAAACTTAATATATCACCAGGGT
The DNA here is from genome assembly GCF_902635505.1 of Sarcophilus harrisii. Taxonomy (NCBI): domain Eukaryota; kingdom Metazoa; phylum Chordata; class Mammalia; order Dasyuromorphia; family Dasyuridae; genus Sarcophilus; species Sarcophilus harrisii. The sequence goes on along the minus strand of NC_045428.1, from coordinate 146,536,195 downwards.
TCTAATCAAAGCAGTCTCTGTTATCTTTCTTGATTTTCTTGATCATTTAATCAGATATCAGGCAAAAAGAAACTTCAGTCATGACAGTAAAATCTAACTACATGCAGTGAACTGTTAAAATAACCATCAAAAGGGAGGCAATAAAGGCAATTCTGTGAAAACTGACTTGTAATTTAGCATTTCTTAGTATTTTTAAATTTAACTTTCAATGAAATTAAATATGATGAAAAATTTTAAATTGATATTTAGGCTTTGTTTAAACTGAAATGTGGAGTATATGCCATACAATCAATCAAGATCTTCGTTTAGCATATATTGAGATCTTTTAATTAATTTTAATTAAGAATCAAATTTTAAGATCTATTAACAAAATATATTGTTGTCTTAAATTATTACAGTCCTCTGGTTTGCATCTGATGCTTTCCCCATGTGTCTTCTAGAATTATGATGTTATCTCATTTTCTTTTCTATTTACATTTAACGGAAATGTCTTATATTTTTATATGACAGTCACTTTCAGATACATTCTGCCCATGAGCTCTTCCTTGTAACAAAGAAAAATAGTTAGGCAAAAAAAAAAAAAGCCAATACAATAACTATATCTAACCAGGTATGCAACATTCTATATTCATAGTCTCCGGTTTCACCTATAAAATGAAAGAATGACTGAATCTGTACTCCATAGAAATCATAAAAAAAGGAAAAGGGCCCACAGATACAAAAATGTTTGTAGCAATTCTTTTTGTAGTGAAGGAATTGGAAATGGAGTATATGCCCATCAATTGGGGAAATGACTAAATAAAGTATAATATATGGATGGAATAGAATATTATTAATGTTGTTATTATATACATTGTTTTCCTGGCTCTGTTCATTTCACTCAACATCAATTCATGTAAGTCTTTCCAGCTTTTTTGAAATGAATGTACACAGTAACAAGATGATGTGATGATCAACTGTGATGGACTTAGCTCTTCTCAGCATTTTCCAATGGAAAATTCCATTTGCATCCAGAGAGAGAACTATGGTGATTAGATGTGCATTTGAGCATAGTATTTTCACCATCTTTTTAATTTATTTATTTTTCTGAGGCATTTGGGGTTAAGTGACTTGCCCAGGGTCACACAGCCAGGAAGTGTTAAATGTCTGAGACTAGATTTGAACTTGAGTCCTCCTCACTTCAGGGTTGGTATTCTATCCACTGCACCACCTAGCTGCCTCTGTTGTTTGTTTTTTCTTTCTCATGCTTTTTTCCCTTTTGGTTTGATTTTTTTGCAAGACATGACAAAAGGAACTATGTTTAAAAGGACTATACAGGTATATCCTATATCAGATTGCTTGCTGCCTTGAGGCAGGGAAGAGGAGGGAAGAAAGGAACAAAAAATATGGAATATAAAACCTTACAAAAATGAATGTTGAAAATTATCTTTACATGTATTTGGAAAAATAAAATATTATTGAAAAAGTAAAATAAAATAAAATGAGCAAGTGGACCAGATGATTACTAAAGTCCCCTGCAATTATATATCTGCATGGATTGATGTGTTCAAAAAATATGGAAAGACTTATATGAACCAATTCAGAATAAATGATGTAAAACCAAGAGAGTTACATACACAATGACTGTAGTAACTATAAATTAAAAGACCCCCTTAATCAAAATCTAACAGTAATTATAATGACCTAATTTAGCTTAGAGGAGCAGAAGATGAAACAAATTCTTTCCATTATACACATTTTGTGTCCAGTTTTGGGAACTTTTATCCTGCCACAAAAAGTAGTACCACTAATATTTTAATATATATGGGAGATCTTTCTATCTTTGATCTCTAAGAAATACAGGCTCAGTAGTACAACTCTGAGTAAAAGGTTGAATGTCTTTTCTTAATTTTCTTACATATTCCAAATTGTTTTCTAGAACTTTTGAACAAACATTCAGTTCCACCAGTAGTAAATTAGTGTGCCCCTCTTCTCACAGTCCCACAAGTATTGACTATTTTTGTCTTTTATAATCTTTAGGAATTTGCTATGTGTGAAATAAAACTTCAAAGTTTTTTAAACTTGCATTTCTGTTGTTATTAGAGCCTTAGAGCAACCTTTCTTATGGCTATTAATAGCTTTAAATTCCTTTTGAAAACCTTTGTTTATGTCCTTTGAGCTCCTGGTTGTGGGAGAGTGGTTCTGAATCTAATATCTGTGTCACTTCCTTTAATAATATGGATATCAGACTTTTATCAGAAATATATGTAAAATGAAGTTTCCCCCCCACAGCTTCTGTTATTTATGGAAAAGATTCCATTATAAATTTATATATTCAGAGATAACTATTTTATTTTATGATCAATTCTGTCTGTCCCTTGTCTGCTCAAGAGTTTTCCTTACAGCCATTAATTATGAAAAATAGCTCCTTCAGTCATCTTGAATTTCTTTCTTTTTTGATGATGTGAACCTTGATGCTTATTCATTAGGAACTTAATGGGGTATATGGTCCAAGATGTTGATCTAAAGCTAATCATTCTCCCAACTAATTTATAAACTCAGCTTTACTGAATAAAAGCCTATTGCATTCATTCTTTTTAATCTTTGCTGTTCTAGTCTGACTCAGAGAACCATTTCTTAATTGAATTCATAATAAACAAAAGCAAAACAGAACAATCAGGACTAAGAATCATAAAGGTTATTGCATTTATTTTTTCCCCGAGCATTCTGCTATTCAAAAATAACTCAGTCATATGCCACTGCCCTCTTCAGTTTTAGTTGCTTCTCAGAATTCAATATTCAAAACTTTAAAATTGATTATTTTAAAATTATATTAAAACAGGCTATCACAATATTTGTTCTTTTTCATGTCTTAAAGATTGCTATAATTTTACTCAAAAGTCAGTACTCATTTTTTTCTTCCCATTTCCCTCTTTTAAAAAAAATACATTACCATAAAAAGAAAAGGTCACTTCCATTTTTTTCCAATGAGAAGGTGAAGCATTTTTAAGTATAGTACAAATAAAATGGTGTTAAAGAAAGCCTTCATAAGACTTAGGTTGGAGTTTATATTTTCATTTTTAATATAGAAAATCACCTTTCTTATAATTTTAAAAGCATATCATTAACTAAATTAGTAAAGGAAACAATTGTATTTATTATCAAACAGCTTACAAGAGGGTGCAAACTTATCAAACTATTCAATGTTAAGTTTCATTAGAAGACACCAATTATGAACTCTCAAATAACAAGGATAAGAACAGTCAGATAGACAGATGCCCATTTAAATACCATATGACCAAATGAACTTAATGTGATTGCTCAAAGGTAAGCCTATAATGAAATTAGATGATACAAAAAAAGTTACTGATGACTTGCTTTCCAGGTTATTAGGAAAAAGATACTCAGTCATGATTTATAAACAGTCACGTGCAGTGAAACACAGCCCAAGTTAGTTCTGCTACAATAAACATATTCAAAGAAAATGCCAAAAGATACAAATGTTTTAGTCAATCCATCTTCATTTTTCTATTTCGGCTTTCTTGTTTACATTCTTTGCAGAATCTATAACCATATGCCTCTAAGCCTAATTTACAAATTTGTAATTTTTTTCTGTTTATACAATATCATGTCTTTAATTTGGGCTATTAAAATAATTAATTTTATGTATATTAACCAAAGAAACAAATACTTTAATCAAAACAATTTTAAAGAGTAAGACTAATATTAAAGTTGACTTCTTTCCATTTCCCTTGTTTATAAAATATGCTATAGTCACAGTTTAAAGTACAACAGAAATGGGAAGGGACCCTAATGATCACCTACACTTACTCCTCATTTTACAAAAGATAAAATTGAAGCCCAGAGTTTAAGAAGCCTTTCCAAGTTCATTCAATTTTAAGAACTATTGTTCTTGATTTTTCTAAATATTTTATTTTAAAAAGTATTTAATAGAATTTCTATTTTAATAATTAACTAAGTACCACTAAAACAATTTACTTAATAAAGAGAAATAATTTAGTTTTTTTCTTTCAGGAGTTGGAGGAGGGAATCCAGACTTAAGATTTGCTTAGTGTAGTAAAAAGCAAGTGAGGAAGAGAAATTAGCAGTTGATTTGAAAATCAGTCACATTAGTTAATGCCTCTGAAGCATTAAGATGTAACTTGCCTAAGGTCATACAGCCAATACTAGTCAGAGGAAAAATATTAACACAGGCCCTTCTGTCTCCAAAATTGTCCCTAAACCTAGTATTTCTAGGATGCCTCTCATTATTTTTAAAGTAACAGTTCTTCCAATTAGAGTAATCATTCATCTATATCCATAAGACAATTACCACATTACTTTCAGAACTCTGGACAATCTGTTTTGAATATAAAATGTCTAAACTAAAGATAAAGGTGCTAACATAATTATTATCATAAGAACATGGTTTTAGGGTTATAAAGGACTTAAAGGCCCCCTCCTCCAATAATCTTATTTAACAGATTAGAAAACTGAGGCCCATAGAAGTATTAGTCACATATTCAGAATCTGAATCCAGTGACAGGAAAAGATAATGACAAATGTTGGAGGGGATGTGGAAAAATGGGGGCGCGCCAATACATTGTTGGTGGAGTTGTGAACTGATCCAGCCATTCTGGAGAGCAATTTGGAACTATGCCCAAAGGGCTAACAAACTGTGCGTACCCTTTGATCCATCAGTGTCTCCATTGGGCCTGTATCCCCCCAAAAAGGGAAAAAGACTCACATGTGTAAAAAATGTTTGTAGCAGCTCTTTTTGTAATGGCAAGGAACTAGAAAGTGAGTAGATGCCCACCAGCTGGGGAATGGATGAGTAAGTTATGTATATGAATGTTATGGAATATTATTGTTCAATTAAAAATGATCAGCACAATGACTTCAGAAAGGCCTGGACAGACTTAAATGAACTGATGCTAACTGAAGTGAGTAGAATTAAGAAAGCAATGTATATAGTAACAACAAAATTATGTGAATTTCAATTGTGATGGACATGGGTCTCTTCAACAATGAGATGATTCAGGATAATTTCAATAGACTTGTGATGGAGAGAGCCATCTGCATCCAGATTGGGACTGAATGTAGATCTCAACATAGTATTTTCACATTTTTTGTTGTTGTTTGCTTGCTTTTTGTTTTCTTTCTCATTTTTTTCTCTTTTTGATCTGATTTTTCTTGTGCACTGTGATAAATGTGGAAATATGTATGAAAGAATTGCACATGTGTAACATATTGGATGTCTAGGGGAAGAAATGGGGGAAAGAAGGGAGAAAAATTTGGAACACAAAGTTTTGCCAGGATTAATGTTTAAAACTATCTCTGCATTTATTTTGAAAATAAAAAGCTATTATTTAAAAAAAAAGAAGAAGAATTTGAACCCAGGTCCTAATTTCTAACCAAGAGCTCTTCTCCACTTTGTGAATTCTTGAGAGTCAAGCGTGTAAATTCATTTCTAAGAAAGGGAAGAAAGGAAGATTAAAAGAATTATTTTAATTCTTTTTAAATGTTCTACAATATTTTTAATGTACTGAAGTAGCCTGTAGTTTAATCTTCTAGACATAGAAATAGAGAACATTGAAAGCTCTGTTTTATTCTTCTTTCAATTAGACTAGGAGGTAAGCAGGCAAGCAAACAAATCACATATGACTGCAAATAACTAATGTCTACCAAAAAACTTGTTAAAAGTTAAATGGCACACTGTGAAGGCATATCCTGTCAGGAGGACAGAAAAAGAAAGGGAAAAGTAGAAGCCATGTTTTGTTTTTATTTAAAGAATAGAAGCAAACATGAATAGATTTATTTTTAAAGCACTAGGTAAGTCTTCAATGCTAAATAAAACAAAAAGTTAAAAACTACATAGAAAAATAAATTTTCCTCTTTCAGAAATTTACCAATAATATGTGCCAAAAGTAAAACTGAACAGAAATTTTAAAAAGATGACAAAAAGAAATCTGAGTAAACCAGTAAAAATATAATTTACTAGTTTAGAACTCTACTGAATTACTAAACTAGAACCTGCTTCGGCAACCAAGATCCTGCTTGGATTCAATTCAACTGATTTGGAGCCACCATTGAGGGTCTACCAGATGTGAAGCAGAGGATTCTGGTGAAATACAGATAGTGTAAAACCGAAATAAACTAATAAAAATCTATATCCAAGAAATAGTTTAATTTTATAATTATGTTATCAATTCCTTGACCTCTTACATTGGACCTGAAGTCAAGAAGATCTGAATTAAAATACAGCTTCAGACACTTACTAGCTATGTGACTGGCCAATTCACTTAATTCTTATTTGCTCAGTTCCTCATCTGTAAAATGGGAACACACTAGAGAAGAAAATGATAAATCACTCTAGTATCTTTGCCAAGGAAAGCCCAAGGAAAAAGTCCCTGAAGTCATAAAGTGTCAACAACAACAACAACATTCTGCGAGATCCTGAAGAAGCTACAAATGAGCATAAAACAGAATCCCTACCTTATATGAGTTTCCACATCATCTAGGAAGATAAATTATGCAGACACACATGAAAAGATAAACACAAGAAATATCAAAAGGCACAAAATAGATTTTTAGAATTTGAGAACTTACTGGCACCTATAAGTGATCTAGAGAACCTTTCCATTTTATAGCACAGAATATCTAAAACCCAATAAGCGCCAACTAGAAATTGGTTGCATAGTAATTATTGACAATGACTCTATTAAATTCTATGATGAAATAGCAAAATGAGCAATACATGTAAATTAGTGACGAATCCAAAGAAGAGATGTCTGGCCAGAGTAGTCACAGAAGGCTTCATAGAAGAAGATACATCGGAAAGATTAGTATAATTTGGAAGGAAGAAGAGGCATTTCTGGTAGGAGCAATGGTATAAAAAGAAAGATAAGAAAAATCTACATAGTTTGTTCAGTGGATAAATCTGAATGAGACATAATGAAGCGAAAAATTACTGGGTAAGGAGTATGAAAATACTGGCATATTTTGGAAGGCCTCGAATGCCAGGATGGGAAGTTTTAACTATATCTTATAGACACTGAGAATCTAATTAAAGATTTCTGAGTAAGGGAATCACATGAGAAAAAAGATACATAGAGAAGGTACTATTTCACATGATCACTATACCTCTGTCTGCAGCAGCATCCTTATAATCTATGAGAATCAGATTGTCTGAGTATCTTTACCCTCTGGGACTTTGCAGTACTCTCATTCAGAACAAAGGACACTTTCAGAATGATAGATTCTTGCCTGGTCTACCTGCTGTGTTTCCTGTTTCTGATGGCTAACTCCATGCCAAATTATTTTTGAGATTTGTTCTCTCTTCCCGCCTGGCTGACAATTGTTCACCTAGAAAAGGCATCAAGGTGTTAAATAAAGTGTTGAACTAGGATTCAGGAAAACCTTTATTCAATTCCTGCATCTGACATTTACTAGTTGTGTGATAACCCTGAGCAAATGAACTACCCTCTCTAAGCTTTACTCATTTGTAAAATGGAGAAAATATCTGACAAATGGGATTGTTATAAGGCTAGAATAAGTTAAAGTAAATGAATCTGCCAGTTTTAAAGTTTTATATAAAAGCTGATAATTATCATTAACATCAGTAATATAATTTCACTTTACTAGGAAGTAGCTACTTGGATGACATTACCCATTTTAGCTTCAAGCTTCTTCCCCTTTATTTTTCTTTTAAGGCAATTTGGGTTAAGTGACTTGCCTACAGTCACAAGGCTAGTAAGTATCCAAAATCTCCTGAACTAAGGTCCTTCTGACTCTGTCAACTGTACCACCTAGCCATCTTCCTCCAGTACTTTTGACAAAATTGCAGTGGGTTACCCAGAGTCAATAGGAAGGACTAGTAAAAATAGATTGATATGAATTCTGCTTTACTTTCTTCTTCCTGCTTTTCTTGTGGTAGCCTTGATTCATTTATTTAGCATGAATTTATTTAGGATCTGCTATGTACCAGGTATTATGATATGTGCTAGGGATACAAAACATAGCCAACAAAACAGGTAAATCATTCCTCAGAGCCAAAATGGTCTGCTTCATACCACAAATATTTTTTGAAGAAGAATTTGATAGTAGGCCTCTGGTAGAGATTGGAGAATACCAATTATAATACTCATATTCGAAAACTTTTTAGGGTAAATTTTCCCCAATACTAACTTCCCAGTCTAATTCTTGTGGGGAAAAAAAAAGTAAACTGATCACTTCAGGATGGCATATTTGAGCTTTAGAGTCCACAGGACTAATTTAATACAATTTGTACATGGTAAAAGCTTGTTTATATACCACTAGCTAAAGACAGATAACTGCTGTTAAAAAAACAGTATTGTGTCATCTTTTTTGTTTGTTTCTCACTCTGAAGGGAAAACTGACAAGTTTCCAAAGTTGCTCAAGTTTTAAGTCACTAGCTGAGTGAATGTAGACCTGTTCAGAGGAAGAAAAAGTATATCATTCAGTGTCTCACTGAATCTCAGATTATCAATCTTAGGAAAAGCAGGTACAAATAATGATTGATGTCAACCACAGGAGTATGATGTGGTATGCAGTGCTGGAAAAATATTCAAAGAATCTATACTAGGACTACTGTGGCTGCACAGCCACTTTAAAATAAAAACAATGAGGAAAGGTCCAGGAAACCAAATCCCCAGGGGAAGAAGACACAGTCCATAGAACTTTCCCAAAGGAAAATTGCAAATAATCTTGGCAATATGCCCCAGTTCATCTTGGAGGGAAAGATAAAGCATAAGAATTCATTCACTGAAGTTTTGTGACTTAAAAAGAAAAACACAAATATAAGACTTAAATTAAGCATTAAAAATTGGAAAATTTTTTATAAATCTAATGGATTGATAATAAGCTTTTAGAAACAAAGATTTTAAATGTAGAGATTGAGATTTTTTTTCAAAGTTACATACTATTTTATACTTCTCCAGTCAGTAAGTACTTGCATAGACAGCGTATCAGTGGTCAGACTGTTTTCCAGCTATTTTACAACTTAGCTTCTCCATTTCTTAAAAGGGCAATGTCTCTACTCCATAGATATAGTATTGACTTCTTTTCTTTTGCAAAGGATGCAAGAAAGTATGTGCTTTACTCTGAAAATGAAAATTCTAACAAATCATTTTTTGAAAGATGGAAAAGGGGCATAAGAAGAAATAGAGAAGGCAGAAATCCTATGAATAAAAGTATACTGTGCAGAAAAAATAATCTTGTAATTCAATATGATATAGTTAGTGGTAAGAAGCCTAAATTTGGAATCAAATTAAACAGATTTCCCCACATCATTATAATAAAGTACAATAACCACTAGAAAGAAAGGGAAATTTTTAAAAATACAAAAATATAATTAGTCTAAAAAAATTGAAAGAAAAAAAGTATAAATGCACAAGCTACAAATATGAAAATATATGCTCAAATATACACTCTTGAAGACCAAAAATGTTACTTATTCAAAAGCTAACACTGCTTTTGTTAATTTGTCACAAATTTTCTAACTCATTAAACTGGACAAAAAAATGAAAAAAAAATTCATACAAAGACTGGAGAGGATAAAACAATAAAATGATGAAGGCAGAATAAATTCATCCCTATCTGGTCTTTGTTTTCCATTATTACTCCTCAAACCCTACCTGAGGCCCTTGTATTTTTCTCATATATTATTAGCAGGTTAGTATGCTTGTTCTCTAAGGTAACATATTTACAATCTTTCCTCCATGATAAAATCAATGCTTTAAGTGATACATTATTTCATTTTTTTGATTATTTTCCACCGATAACAAATCAGAATGCCTTTGTAATTGATCTCTACAAGATGCTGTGAGTTCCAAAAATAAGAAGCATCACTTGTTAGGAAAAATAGTTCCATTTCTATCCATTTCTATCTGCGTATACACACACACACACACACACACACACACACACACACACACACACAGATCCAGTCATGCACAGAAGGGGGGGGGGGAGGGAATATGACATTTTTTAAGACATGTGTAAGTTCTATAAAACATACTTCCAAATGCTGCTAAGGTAGTCAGATATCTGGGTTTTTTTTTTTTATTAAAGATAGAGAACAATGTTTTGGGGAAGTAATCATGCTTTCAAAACAAAACAAAAAAAAATCATTAAGATGTTCTTAAGGCACAAAATGCAGCAGCTAAGTAGTATAGTGGATAGAATCTAGGTCTGACTCCTCTTCTGGAATTCAAATCTGGCCTCAGACATTTCCTAGTGTCTTTGGCAAGTCACTTAATCCTATTTGCCTCAGTTTCATCTGTAAAATGAACTGAAACAGGAAATGGCAAATCACTTCAATATCTTTACCTGGACCCCCAAATGGGGTCATAAAGAGTGAGAAGCAACTTAACAAAAATAAAATACAAAATACAATTCCTATAGACAAAAAGAGATATTATAAATCTAAAAAGATAAAATAAAATAAAATACATATATCCCCATCATCCTGCAATATCCCTCACTCAGAAACTGAACTAGGTATTTGCAAGTGCAAAGGGAACTGCCAATAAAGAAATCATTTTAAAAGCTCAATATTATTGTGTTTAAACCTTCAATACTATGCAAATTCCTTGGAAATGTCTATCTTCTATGCTCACAATTTCACTGGCACACAACTCTACCTTCTTTGGCACAGTACAGCAGAATACATTCTAATGTTTTCATTGTTTTAACAGTTTTAATTAAAAGTTTTACTGTTATACACAATAGCACTTGATAAAGGCTCTAAACTACATCCAGGAAACATCATTTAACATAGTTTATTAGTATAGAATTTGGTTTCACAATTCATAAGTCACTAAGCCCAGGATATTTTCTTAAGTGAGAAATACTGAAAATAAACATATCACCTGTTTGGAGATTAAGAGCAACACTCTCCCATTTCACCTTAAAAAAAAAAAAAAAAAAAAAAAAAAAGGAACTACAGAAAACACAATAAAACTCTCAGATATCTAATTTTAAAAAATGATAACCCTTAACATATCCTAAAGTTTCAAAAGCTTCATGTATCTTTATCCACCAGACATTAAAGATCCTATCCCTTGAAAGATTTTAATTCCACAAAAGAAAATGAGTAAGTTACCAAGGTTTTTTATACTTAAAAATCCATTCACAAAGCTCTTTCCCCCGTATTCTATATAGATAAAACATTTTTTCTTTACAATGTCTTATCTTTTCATTCTCTACCCCTTTACTTCCCTGTGTTCTCTAGTCTTTTTCAAGTCTTCTTAGTTCACAAAAACTCTATTTGCCAATATGTTAAGTAACCAAATTTGTCAAATTCATGACTTTAAGTACTAGTGTGCTTAGCACTTTATTATGTCCTGAAAAAAGAGAAAAGCATATACCTACTCTGCACCCTTTAGCAGTATACCATCTGAGACTTGCATAGAACATTCAGAAATGGATCAGGACATATGAGTAAGTAGCACTGTCCTGTCACTGTGCTCATGTATAGAATACAGAATTTTTGCTCACCCATTCCAGATCATACTAATGCACCAACCTAATATTCAATTCCAACCACTACCACCACCAAACAAAAAGTTTACATATTTGCCCAAAACTTACTGGAACTTCAAATGCTTCCTGGGTATCATCCAGCATCTGGATTTTAATGGAAATAAGTTTTCCTGGTGGTGCTGTGGGCAATTTCTGTCCGTGTTCCAATGTACTGATCCCAGCATTCTCAGGAGCTCCTAACCGTGATCCTGGAGTTGGCTTCTGCTCTATTTCACCCATGTTTAAAGTAATCTATATAATGTCTATAAGAGGGGAAAAAAGAAAATAAAATGAATCAGAAGAGTACATTTTTAAAAAATCATTTCACAATATTTGTCACCACTTTTACTTTTTTGCCAGAAGAGCTATACATTTTGGAAGGATAATTCACTGTCAGTCTCATAGTTTCTAGGATACTACCCATAAGATAAATTTAAAAGGAGGATATCCTATTTTAACAGAATTACAAAAATTATATTAAGGAGCATAGGATTTACAGGTGGGAGAGGCCTCTGAGAGCCAATAACTCCTGGACTTTACTTAATACTACATTCTAGAGATTAATAAGCATCCTTTGGAATACAGTATTCCTTTAAAAAAAAAATTCATTTTCAGCTCCATTATTCACAATAGATTTCCCAAATGCTCCAGGCTGGCCCTTTCCATTCATTTATTCATATAATAAACATTTGTTAAATACCTACCATTTGTACATTCCCCAAACTATGTGTGAGGTTTACACAATACAAAAGTAATAAGGTGTAATTTTTGCCCCCAGTAAGCTTATAATCTGGTACTGGGAGAAACAACATACATATGAAAAATTCAAGCCAGTGAGGCCAGGTCAAAATGAATAGGACAAGCCATAAGTTTTTAAGGGGTAGGAAGAGGGGAGAAATCAGTAAGCTGGAGAGGTGAAGAAATGCTTCATAAGAACATAGGAATTAAACTGGATACTGTAAAGGGATAGACAAATAGCTAAAGGTCTTTCTCTTAGATACCCACAGAAATTTACCTTAGCACTGGAGGTACTACTACTGTTTTACAGATGAAGAAACAGACTTTAGGTTAAGAAATTTGCTTGTATTTACACAGTTAAGTAAGTGTCAAGAGATGAGATCCAAATTCCAAATCTGGTAACACTCTCCAATCTCCTACAGTGCTTCTCCAATAAAGATGAACATCAAAACTTGGTGTTACAATGTTCCATTTAAATAAGAAATGAGCCAAGCCACATCCTTGGAATCAGAAGATTTGTGCCTTACTATCACTTCTGATGTTAACTATCTTGTGACTTTAGATAAATCATTTTACCTCTACAAACTTCATTTTCCTCATAAGAAAATCTTCTAGGTGTCATCCTCTAGCTCAGCATAAATGAGGAGGAAAAGGAATAAAAATAACAACAATAACAAAACCTATTACAAAGTATTAAACCTGAATGACTGATGTGGTTGAAAAAATAAGGAAAGTAGGAGGAAAGGGAGACAAATGAGAGGAAATAGTCTGGGGGAAGGGAAATAAGAAAGAAAGGAGAGTTTTGTTTTGCATATGATTGGCTAGAAGTAATACCAGTAATGCCTACAAAACAAGTGCTTTAGGGAAAATACCAAACTAAAGCTATAAAATTAAGCCTACCCACCTAGAAGACAATTGGAGCTGTGCAAACAGATGAGATCTAAAAAAGAAAGCATATAAAGAAATTCAGGGACTGAGCCTTACATTTTGGCTCAGATTACCCTTGGGGAGAAAGAAGAGCAATTAGATCGTTCTAAGTGTTAAGAAAAATAGTAATTTAGTATCAAAGAAGTAAAGTTCCAAGTATAATAAAGAATAATAAAGTCATCTACTGTGTTTAAAAAAAAAAAGGTAGAAAGTCTTATATATTTGAAGATAAGAATTAAAGTTAACTTCACTTTTCTTCTCTCCAGAAAAAAATCTATTTCTTTCGCCTTATTTCCATCATTTTACTGTTTAATCTTTGTCCTCCTTGAGACTTCTCTCAGTTTTTCACATTTCTCGATTCAAGTTTTATAAAACAGACCAAGGCAGAGTCTCTCTCACACATCCAAAAGTTATAGCAACAAAATGAAATAGATTACTTTCTGAAGAATCAAGTACCCAAGGAGCCTAACTCAACAAATCCTAAGCAAATCTGGAATTGGTGTGAACCATATAAGCACATTCATAATTCTAATTACAAAGGTGGGGGGGGGAGGGCAGGGAGTATTGGCTTTGCAGTTACTAGTTCGGAATTGATATTCAGAGACTTTGACTCTAAATTTCAATCTTTCTTCACTCTTCATTTTATTGTCCAGTTAGTTTCAAAAAGTTCTGCCTTCCACTTCCTAAAAGGGATTTCCTCTGATCTGACAAAAAGGGAGCCTACACATCATATTAATAATGTGTGTTAACACTCAGTCATCCTTTCATGGTCTCCACCCCCACCCCCACCCCCAGTAGATGGCTACTCCCTGTTGACCTTTAAAAGCAATATGCTATGACAAGATACCTAGTAAAAGATCAATCTTTGGGGGGAAAGAAATTTTTCTTAAGAGTTTCTCTGGTCAGAGGATCATAGGACTTAGAGCTGGAAGTGAGGCTTACAAGACATCTAAGCAAACTCTTTCATTTTATAGATGAGGAAACTGAAATCCAGAAATTTCACTTTAAATTTCAAACCTAACTCCTCTCCTCACAGTATTATTAGCATTATACTGAAGGTACAGAAGACATGGATTCAGATATGTGCTTTCATTCATATTGTAATGAATTATATTATAATGAATTTAAATTATTTATATTATATTTTTTATTTTATTACATATATTTATATTATAATGAATTATCACCAAAATGAGAGAGACATGGATTCAGATGTGCTTTCATTTATATGAAGAATTCGCAGTGTATAAACTCCCTCCAATAATGCAGATCAATGACATAGATCAGCAACTCTCAGAGCTGCCTGGGGCACTCTGAAATATAGCTTGCTTTTGGTCACAGAGTTGTGAGTTGACCACATGACTGGAACCCAAGTATTTCTGAACTGAAGGCCAATCTTGTATCCATTACTTTCATCCCAGACCACTCATATATTCTTTGTTCATTTGGGTAGTTTTTCCCATTCCTTTTGCTTTTCAGAATAATTTGTGTGTGATATGGCATAAATAAAGGTTAAAAATGTAAACCCACAATCCTAAAGAATACTGTAAGAAAACTTCCACTTTGGGGTGTGAAATATATTGAGCCAACTTATAAATATTTAACTTCGTGGTCAAGATGATCAGATTCTTAGGGAATGGAGGGCATATTAGCTAGTTGCATAGTTAGGACATGAGCAAGGGGCAAAGAGGGAGAGAAAAAAGGAGATAAGGGGAGAGGAGGGAGAAGGGAAGGGAGAATCAAAAGACTGAGGTCAGAGCTGTAATGTCTTCAACTTTGTTTAAAGTGGGTAGGAACATATGTGAATATACAAAGGGGGAAGAAGAAATTCAAGGATAATGAAAGATGATTTGGCTTGTCTCTTAGTGGATGTGAACAAGGTTTCTGGCCTGGACTTTACTTTAAAAAGTACCACTGAAAAGTACCAGCAAAACTTCTGTATTTGAGAAGTTAAGAGCTGAGGCTCCAGAAACTAAGTTCTACCTTGAAACAGGACTCCTTAGGAAAATAGGATAGACTTACATGAAATAATGAAGAGCAAAATAAGCAGATCCAAGAGAACACTGTATATAGTAACAAAAATATTGTTTTGAGAACAACTTTGAATGACTAAGTCATTCCGACAATTAAAAATGCCCAAATTAACTACAAGACATATGAAGTTCATCCAAAGAAAGAACTGATTAATAAAAGTATGTATAGAATGACTTTATATATACATACATACACATACACACATACATATTTACATATATGTATGCATGTATAATTTATGCCTAACAGTAGCCATTTTTAGGATGAGGGATGGAGGAAAAAAAAAGGGGAAAGAAGAAAATGGCATGTTAACTTTATTATATATTTTAAATGAATAGCAAGTTGTACATAATAGATTTGCAGTTTCAAGTACAATCATCTTTTTTTCTATTCTACTATATTAAGGAAATGCTTGTTTTATTTAAGTTCAGAATAAAATAAAATACATTATTTTTTTAAAAAATGAAAAAAAAAACAACTTTGTTCCCAGCAAGGGAATAACATTTAGGAAACTATTCTAGATTTTGATTTCAGTTAGCATCAGTAAAATCCAAAGAGGTAGGTGAAAAAAGATATCCATTATCAAGGAAAGGACAGGAGAGTAAGCATCATTCTCATATACAGGAAAGAGCTGACATACTTTTGATCAATGAGAAATTCAGAATATGCTACATTATTATAAAAAGGTGCCTGACTCATTTATATTACATTAGACTGAGACTGAGTAAAAGGAAAATTGAAGTTGACACATGATTGATCCCATTCTCAAAAGTCTTCATCAATAAATATTTCTTAGTCAGGCAATGTAAACTAAGTTTTGGGACCACAAAAACAACTCCATGCCCTCAAGGAGCTTACATTTTAAAAGGACAAACAACAATGTGCACATATAGATCAAAACAGAAATAAAATAACTATCTATTTTTATCTTAAACCAGAAGTATCGTAGTTGAGCCCTTTACAAACACCATCCTATCACTTCCACAAATTTACAAAAAAAAACAAAAAACAAAAACAAAAACAAACTAGAAGAGCATCATTTTCCATAAATTCCATATCATGTTCATATATCATCATGATTTCATTAAGGATTGTTGACTTGGTACTTCTGAGATCATCTAATCCATTCCCCACATTTTTCTCCAAGGACTTACAATGTCAATAAACATTTATTAAACTTCTATTTAGGATAAAGTACTGGGCTAGGCACTAAGAATAAAAAAATTAAAAAGAGCTGAATGGGGAAGAAATAAGCTAAATCAGAATAGTTTTTAAAAGCAACAGGGCAGACCCTGTTTTGAATACTTATGTAGACTCAGATAAGACATGTGTAAGAATGTTCAGAGACTATTATCTGTTGGGGTCAATTTACTTCAAAATGTCTGTGGTCAGAAAAAAAAAAAACCCTAACTGTCACTGTTTGATATCATGCAAATGCTTAAAACAGACACAGTTTGGACTATTTAAGAATTTGAGGAAACCCCAAAGAGAATGTATCAGCATACTATTTTACCACTATGGTAAGAAAAAAAGTTAAACTTTTGAAAACAAATATAATATCCACCCTCTCCCAATAATTCAAAGTTCATTAATGCTAACTTTAAGATGATTCTGGTAGTACAAAGTTCAACTTTTTAAACAAAATAGTTTGGATTGTTTAATTTGCTTTATTTTGTTTTTGCTGAACAAATGGATAGTTTCAAATTGCAGAAAAATGCAGAAAAAAGAACTAAAGTTTCAATCAAAAATAAATTACTCAGTAAAGCTGAGTATAATCCTGAATGGAAAAAAAGGACAATTAACAAATTGAAAAACTTTCAGGTATTTGTGAAAAAGAAATCATAACTCAAAGGAAAATTCAACATACAAGTTTCAGAAGAAATACAAGAAAAATATTAAAAAAGGAATTATAAGGGAATCATTTAGGTCAAACTGTTTACTTCTAACAGAGGAAAAATATTATTATTAAGATATTTCTTAGCAGTAGACAATCAAGTGTACTAGGATAGTTTTTTAAAAAGGTTAGGCTGAAGCTGAATATGATGAGGGTGATTCTAAAATTGGGTTTTAGAACTCAATTCAAAATTGGGTAGGAAAAGGTAAAAAAGATACTTTTCCAAAATTATTTGAAACATCCATTTTTATAAAAGCAATATCAGTATTCCATGAATAGTTTTCTTCCACTTAAAATCATAGTAAATGAAGAGTTATATGAGGAAACTGAGGCCAAGAGAGGTCACATTGTTGAAAATGGAGAAGGCAAGATTCAAACATGTCAAAAGTTCAATGATCTTTAGGTTCGTGCCTTGCCAAATATACTGACGCATTCTGTCTATTCATTAAAATAAGATTTCTGTCAAGCAACACTTGGTTGGTTAATTCAACTCCAATAACCCTATATACTCACAATTAACAAAACTTAATTTCTTTAAAAATTGGTGAGGCTTTACTAAAGACATCACAACTTCCAACAAAAAGTTACATAAAATGATAGTTTTTTTTTTTCTTCATAGTCACGTAGGCATCTGTGAAAGGATGAGGAGAATCAGATTCCACAAGGATTCTCCCCTGTCCCAAAACACACACACACACACACAAAATCTACTGGTCCTCAGTTCTATATAACAATTCATCTCACTAGTTTATAAACTATTACTACTTACAATCACTCATTACAGATACAAAGACCTCTGATCTTCTAAAAACTATTTAAAACTAATAAGTAACATCATTCTGACAATTTTCTCCCATAAGAAAGCCTTAAGTGAAGAATTGTACATGAAACCTGGAGATAGCAATCAATCATCATGTCAATAATGAAGAAGCAGAATCTCTAAAATGAATGGAAAATTATAGAAGAATTAAAGACTGAATGAGTCGATAAATCGAAATTTATTCAGTGCCTTTTTTTGCCTGGTGTTAATTACTTTGGAAAGGCAAAGAATAAATTTAACATTATACAGTTTACCTAACTCCTAACAGTAGTACTCAATGTTGTTTTCGAATTAATGTGCTTAACACTTCAAAAAATATAAAGATATAAAGATCAGTCTTTATTTTTCAACACTATTGTTATGGAAGACCAAGGCAGGAATATTAATGATTTTTATCAGAGGGGAGAAGACTGAACTCATAAATCCCTTGAAACAACTATGGAGGTGAGTTCCATGAGAAGTATAGACAATAAATCTTAGTAGAAGTAATTGTGATGTCTAATCTTGATTATGGAAACTCTACCAATGAGGCAAATAAATTTAACTCATCTGTTTCATAGGGACAGTATGAATTTATCATGTCCCTCTATTTTATGTTAAAGACCAATTAATGATATCTAGAATAATGTATAAAAACAAATGCTATTTCTTTTACTTTGTGTTAAAGTATTTCCAAATTAATCCCAAAAGAAGTATAGACAGGATAATCCTTAATTAATAATCAAGTTTTTTTTTATTATGAAGTTCATAACCACTTGTGAACTTATTTCATCAAATGCCACTCCATCATTCTCTGTAGTTTTACTACTCTGAAAATTCTTTTCTGATAAAACATAACCATATCTTACTTTAAAGAAAAGATTTCACTGACAATCTTCTAATGAATTATAATTTACTGTTTACATAATTTTAAGAGGTAAAAGAAAATGTTTTCAAATCTGATATATTAAAAAATAATAGTTTCCCCTCAGGGTAGAATGAGGAAAGAAGAAAATCAATGCTATTAAACCACTACATGTAAACATTAAATTCTACAATGTTAGTTCTCACATTAATAAAAAAATTAATAAACCAAAGTTACTGCATACTGTTAATTGCACAATAATATTGTAAATACAAAAGCATTGGAAAAGCTATCCTGATTGTATTTTATTTTCATATTAGATTAATAGTTAAAAGTTAATTTAAGAATTAAAAACATTTTAAAAGCACAATATTAAGTATGAGAACAATAAAAATGATGCTCAAATCACCATTAAATTGATGTCCAACATTAAATTAGAATTGTCACAGAAAAACAAATATATATCAGGGAAAAGATTTTGATGTGGTGACATCTACAAATGCATTTCCACATCGCAATGGTTACTGTTCTGATATGATTTAAACAAATAATTCAACCTTTCTGGGCCTTAACTGTCTCATAGTCTATAAAATAATTACCTAATATGTAGAATTCTATCTCTAAAGTACCTTTCAATTCTAAAATCCTTTGGTGCTATGAATTTTACATGCTATCAACTAAAAAGTACTATTCTCTTTCCAAAATCTGCCTATGCCTTCAGGCACAAAAGTGTTTTAGGAGGGGAAAAAAAGGTTGCTACAGGCAAAGAAAACATTTGCCAAATAATCAAAGGAATTTGATATCCTACTCAGGTGAAACCAAACTAAAAGATAAACAAGGGAATCAACAACCAGATATAAATGTAGTCAGTCTACATTTCCAGAAAAACCCAGTTGATTACACAAGTATTCCTGTATTTTTGAAATGCCACATTTCCCACCTCAGTGAACCTTAGTGCCATCTTGATCTCTAAGAGTGTAAAAGCCAATATTTAACTTGTCTGCTGGCAAGTCCTCTTTCCATATTGATATAAAACACAAGGTAAGCTTAATGTACCACTCAGGACACAAATGATAAAATAGATGGATGAATGGATAGATGAATGGTGCGGGAAAAGAAAAGGGAGAAAAAAGAGAAAGACAGAGACAGAATGAGAAAGTGAGAGAGTAAGAAAGACAGAGACAAGAAGAAGAGAAAGAAGAGGAGGAAGAAGAAGAAGAGGAAGAAGAAAAAGGAGGAAGAAGAGGAAAAAGAGGAAGAGGAAGAAAGAAGAGAAACAGAAATATTGACAGAAGTCTAGTGCCCATGCTACATGCATGCTCTGTAAAGCAATAACCAAAAAAATGTTGAAAGGATAATAAGAGAAAAAGCTAGTTAATAAAAACTAAAGTTGGGGGGAGACAAGTTAGAATGATCCCAAAAACTTTAGATTAAAGAACTACAGGAAAAAGTATATGAATATAAAAAATTATTATCATCTTGCTGAATTCTTAAAGAAAAAAGCTGTGGTCTTTTTCTTATCTTATTTGTATCTCTTCTTTGTCCCTATTAAACTTCGTATTATACTTGCCTGCATACATGCACGTGAGTTTATATACTATGACTTTTTAAAAATAACGTTTATATGTCTGAACAAACAGCTTATCAAAAATTTAAACTATGGAACAAAGTGAAAAAATGATGAAGATAGACATTTGTCTTAGGAAAAATTTTGGTTGGGAACCTTTCAAAATGTGGCCCACTTACAATGTCCCTATAGAGATAATATATGAGTAAAGAACAAAGTCTACAAGGGAATTTTTCGTATTACATTTATGATTCATCTAAACTCTGTACTCACATCTTCTCCACTGCAACCCAATCACTTGTATCATCATTACCTCTTCCACCAGCCATACATATGGTCACAACTTAAACCCCTCTATAATTCGATGCTGCTTTACCTTGAAGATCTTGACAGTGTCTTGTCCTTCCATCTTTGCCATTGACTTATCTCTACTGAGCCTGCTCTTCACTCTTAAAGTAGCCTCAACTTCTCCCAGAATCCTATTTCATCACCTCATGCGTGGGTTCATTTGCCCCATTATCCAGTTTAGACCACCAAAGTCAGTCATTTCAATAATGCTCCATGAACCTTGTAAAAAACTGGCTATCTACTTTCTCTGCCCAGGCTATAGAACATGATGAAGTCACCAAACGGTACAAATCTGTACACAAGTGAAACTCAAAAATAATCCTATTATATATATATCTCTCTCTTATTGAGTTCATATTATCATTTCCCATATTGGCTGTTCTAAACACTTTTCCACCTAAACATTTTCCATTCTTCTCAAGCCCCAGCTCTTTCTCTGTACCTAGCATTTTTAGGAACTAACTTCATTTCAGAGTCAATTTAAAAAAAAAAAAAAAAAAAAAACTAGTAAGTCTTTCAAACCACCCACACACCCACTCACACTTGAAAATGTCTGTATTTACCCACCCTTCTTCCTTTCCTCTTGTACTGAGAAAAGGTTACTCTTTTTCTCACCAACACTAAAAGTTCCATCTGAGTCTTTTCATTGCCAAATAGCTAGAAAAAGTAGTATCACTGAACAAGGAGTCAAAAGACTTCAGACTATTAATAACTAAATGAAAGATTTCTCCAAATCACTAATCAAAATAGAATGTCAAATAACTTGTAACTGGTAAAGACAAGAGGGAATAGTGGGTGTTAAAAGGACACTCTTGATTTTGTTGAAGGAGCTATGAATTGTTAAAAGTCACTCTGAAAAGCAATTAGGCATTATATGAAGAAAGTGACAAACATGTCCATTTCCTTGACTTCCAACATCACCTTTATGTAGAAGACTCTGAAATCTGTACTTCCAACCCCAACTTCTCTCCTGAGCTCTAGACTCCCATTTTCCTACTGCTAATTGGAATCCTCTATCCAATAATCAAACATAATTTCTAAATCAAAAAACCCCAAGATGAAGTCATTAGCTCCCCTTCCAAAAAAGAGCCTTTACTTTTTTTCCCCCCAATCAATCAGGCTTGAAATTGTAATCTTTCATTCCCACTTCCTTCATATCTAATCACTAAATTTAGATTCAACTTCCAAAATGTCTCTTAATCACCCTAGTTCAGGTCTTCATTAACTCTTACCTGCATCATCCTCATAGCCACCTAATTAACCTCCTCACTAAGTTCTTCCTAATACCCAGTTAACACTATTCTAGTTCTCCAAAACTTTAAATGACTTGATAGTATTCACCTAATAAAGTTCAAATGAATTAGCATGGCATTCACAGCTTAACCTGAAGTGACTTCACCAGTGTGTAACCAGCATGAGAAAATCCTGGGCAGCCAGCTGGCTTCTTTTTCTTCACCATCTCTTCAACAAATCAAATCCTTAACAACATAGACTATGCCTTATTTATTCTTATATCTGTATGCAAGGCCCAGTAGAGCACTTTGTTATAAAATAGAAACTTAATAAATGTTTGCTGGATTTCTGGAATCAATACACATTAAACTCTGCTACTATTTGGTCAGAAATTTCTAATAACCAGCACTTCTGCTTTACAGCACAATGAACACTGCTATTCTTAACTGCTTCCAGACACAATACTCATTTTTTCAAATATCAATATTACCCTAATGAGGCTATATGGCTGCAACACAAAGAATATCAGGGTCTCAAGAGAATCAAAAATGAAGGCTACATAAAGAAAAGCTGTATGCAGGTAGCAGCAGGTTATAGATGATATGCATATAATATGGTGCAGAAATGGCATCTTCATCATTAGAAAAGATGGGCCCGTCATACAGTGAAAATGAGAAATAATTAATAACTTGAATGTTGTTCTGATTAAAGAGAGAAAAGTGGGGGGAGGACAGAAGTAGAGAGACATCTACCATTTTCTTTAAAGAAAATTTATCAAAGAATATGGATCAGAGTCACACAGAATAAGAAGGCATGGATGGATCTCGATCCATACCAATACCCATATGAATGATTTCTGGGAGCAGTGCACAAGATAGTGGAATATACTGACCCTGAAGATCCTGAAGTGCCTTCTGTATCAAAGAAATACTTTTATTTTTAAAATCACAATTCAGCATAGTTAATTTCTAATTTTTAGAAAAATGTATAATCCATGTATGAAATAAAGTGACTCTAACTAAAATATTAAATATATAACTGGAAGATTCTATTTTTCAATCTCATTAGACAACAGAAAATGTATTGCACAAAGTTTTTTGTGGGAAAGTCTTAATTCAGTAATACATAGTTGGGTGAATTCCTACTGCCTCACAAGCATCTCAGAAGAGAAAAGACTCTATAACATTTTGACATAGCAAATATGACTCACATCAAATTGTCTCCAGACTATCGAAAATTACCATGTCAGACAAGAATGTAAAATCTATTTATCCTGAAAGGCCTTTAAGAATAAGTTACATATTTACTTAGATACTTCAAAGTTTAAGTAAGTTTGTATCTATATCACTAAAGTCTATCTGATATAAAGAACATGTGATTTAATAAGGCATCATTCATATAACCAGGATTGTGCTAGAGCTAGGTTAAACCTACTCAGAGATCTCATGTTAAATTTTCAGTATGAGTAGCTACATTTCAGTTACAATTACAACTCAAAATAGCAAACTATGAATAAGGATTTGATTTATTTTTCTGTTGATTGTCTAGACTGAAGGGGATGAAGAAATGTTAACATTGCAGGTTAAACTTAAAATTGTTTGTTGTAGTACTTTCTCCCACCTCCCCTGAAAACCTCTTGTTAAACATTTACCAATCCAACACTGTATAATTTTCCCTTCTTACATATGTCCTCAATGCTGTTTGGGGCAGAAACACCGTAAAATGTAGTCAGAAGACTTGGTTTCAATCAATCAATCAATCATCAAAGAAGCATAATTAAGTACTCATTTAGGATCACGGATTTGGGGATGGAAGGGACTTCTGAGGACATGAAATCCAACCTCCTCATTCTACAGATCAATAAACTTAGTTCCAGACTTGCCAGTTACACAACAAGTGATTATCCACATCAGGATTCTAACTAGATTTTCATGCTTCTGGAAAATAGGTCAAGGAGCAATAATTTTAAGAGTGCTGGACTCTTGGAATCCAAATAGGCCTACATACTACGTTTCAAAGAAGTAGTGTTCCAAAAGTTCATTGTTCCAGTTTGTCTTTTAGAATGCAGAACTCATCGTCCTTCAGAAAGTCATTTCTAAAAAGAGCTAATCAAGTGTCCAGTATTGCCCACAAAAGTCTATTTTCTCATATTATTACAAACTAAAATACTAAAGACCTTATCCACCAACAAAATGTTATTTCTATGAAAAACTGCAACCTAACTTCCAAACACAGATACCAGAAATACACCTTGCCTTATCCCCAGAGGCTATGCTACTGTCCCAACAGGAAGGTCTGAGTTCCATTCCATTCCATAGTCACTACAGGCCTACTGTGCAACTAGGAGCGAGTCACTTATTTTCTCTGAACATTACATTCTTCTGAAAACAAGAAGGTTAGGCTAACTGGAAATTTACTTGCTGCTTTTAAAATATAATCTCTTGAGTTCTTCCAGATTTCACTATGCTTTAATGCCTCTTCTAACTCCCCTAATGGCAATGGTGGTAAGAACATATGAGACTTTAGCAGAGGCAGCAGATTGTGGGCAGGATATTCTCTAAGGAAAATCTCTTTGATGAAAAAAAAAAAAAATAGATGGAGCAGCATTCACAAGAATTCCACCATTCTTCATAGTATTGCTTGTTTTTTTTTTTTTTTGGGGGGGGGAAGCTTCTTTAAATTTTATTTCTTGCATTTTCGTTATTCAATATCTTTCAAAAGAAATTAATGACATAAGATACTCTTTACAAAGAAAATAATTAAAACAAATCCTAATAGTTGGTACAGATTTCTTAAGAATTTTAGGCCGTACTCAATCCTCACTTTAATCTTAAGACATCATGCAAGAGTACCAACTAATACCTAGGCCAGTGGTTATCAAACCTTTGTTCTCAGTATCTTCATGTTGTTAAAAAAAAAAAAAAAAAAAAAACTATCGAGGATCTGTTCAAAGAGTTTTTGTTCACATGGGTTATATTTATAGCTATTTACTATATTAGAAATAAAAAATAATTTTGAATTTATAGACCCTCTGAAAGGGTTTTAGAGACCCCAACAATTCTTTGGACTACACTTTGAGGATCACTGACCTAGGCATTGCTAAGCAACACCAGTTCCACTTTCAGCAGATCTGCTCTAGAAAGAAAAGTTTAAAGACATGCTATTAAGCGTTTCTACTAGGTTTATTCCCAAAGAGATCTTAAAGGAGGGAAAGGGACTCATGTGTGCAAAAATATTTGTGGCAGTCCTTTTTATAGTGGCTAGAAACTGGAAACTGAGTGGATGCCCATCAGTTGGAGAATGGCTGAATAAGTGATGGCATATGAATGTTATGGAATATTATTGTTGTATAAGAAACAGAAAGATGATTTTAGAGAGGCCTGGAGAAACTTACATGAATGATGCTAAGTGAAATGAGCAGAATCAGGAAATCATTGTACATGGCAATAACAAATTTATATGATGATGAAAGTTGATGGATGTGGCTTTTTTCAACAATGAGATGAATCAGGGCAGTTCCAATGATCTTGTGATAAAGAAAGTCGTCTACACCCAAAGAAAGGATTGTGGGAACTGAGGGTAGGTTAAAACATTGCGTTTTCACTCTTTTTGTTGCAGTTTGCTGGAATTTAATTTCTATTTTTTTAAATTTTTTGATCGGATTTTTCTTGTGCAGCAAAATAATTGCATAAATGGGTATGCCTATATTGGATTTAACATATATTTTTACCATATCTAAAATATATTGGATTACATGCCATCTAGGAAAGGAGATAGGGGGAATGAGGAGAAAAATTGGAACACAAGGTTTTTCAAGGGTCAATGTTGAAAAATTATCTTTGCATATGTTTTGAAAATAAAAATCTTGAATTGAAAAAAAGAAAAAGGAATTTTTTTAAAAAATAAAGGCATGCTGTTAAAAAGATGGGCAGAGGAGTCAGAGGGGAAAAGGCAATAAAAAGCATACGTTAATGGCAGAGAAGAAACAGAAAAAGGAAGCAAAGGGTGCATGTGTGTATGTATTTCGTAAAAGAAAACGTGGGTTCTGAAGAGAGAAAATTCACAAGGAAACAAAGGAGAATAGGAGAAAAAAATCCCTATCAACAAAAAAAGACAGCTGTCTGAAAGAGAGAAAGGAAAAAATATAAATGCAATCAACTAAAAATCAGCTGCTGTTCCTAAGGTTCTGTGATTACACATCTTCACAGGAAGTCTTCCTGGGGCACTGAAAACAAGAATAAAAGAACAATCCATGTCTTATTAATAGCTCAACTTCACACTGAAATCAAAATTCAACAGTGCATGGCTTTCAAATTCTTTATAATGTATACAAAAAATTTTAGCAGGTTGAGCTTTATCTTTAATTTTATTAGTATGTTTTTCTGGCTGGAGAATTACTAATTTAAAATATTCATTTATAAAGTAAGTTATTATTTCTCACATTACATTAAGGATTTTAATATCTATTTAGGTGAATCTTGAATTACCTTCACATCATCTCTCCAAAAATATTAACTCTGCATGTGGCATTCTTGATGTAAAAATAAGACTCAAAAGCTTAACAAGTATTACCTAGGAAGTCAGTCAATAAA
Organism: Sarcophilus harrisii; assembly: GCF_902635505.1. NCBI lineage: Eukaryota > Metazoa > Chordata > Mammalia > Dasyuromorphia > Dasyuridae > Sarcophilus > Sarcophilus harrisii. Next base: position 146,509,675 of record NC_045428.1, on the reverse strand, counting down.
GAACTATACAACCTTTTAAAAAATAACAAAAAAATTACAGAGCAGAGATTGATGGTCTTAAAATGATAACTTGAACTTACATGAACTGATGCATAATGAAGTGAACAGAACCAGGAGAAATTGTACATAGTTAACAATAATAATAGTGTTCAATGGAGAATTATGAATGACTTAGCTATTCTCAACAATACTATATCCAAGACAATTCCAAAAGATTAATGATGAAGTATAGTATCCACCTCCAGAGAAAGAACTGATAACTACTAAAAGCATGCTATTTTTCACTTTCCTTCCTTTTTTCTTTTTATTTCTTATTTTCTATTTATTTCTTTTTATTCAAATCTTCTTATATAAAATGACCAACATGGAAATGTTTTATATAACTGTACATGTATAACCTATACCTAATTGCTTATTCTTTCAGGGAGGGGCAAAAGGAGACAGAAATTGAAACTCAAAATTTTAAATAAAAATGTTTTGAAATTGGGAGAAAAGAAATGACAATTTGACGATTTTTGATTAGTTCCTTGCTTCCTCAGTAGCACAGCCTTAAAATATACAAGAGCAAAGAAAAAGAAAAGAACCCAGAGGTTCTGTACATAAAAACATTTATCACTACTCTTTCTGCAGTGTGAAAGTATTACAATTCAAGGAGCTGCCTACCAATTATGGAAAATGAAATGCAATGGAAATATGATTGCTTCTTGAGAAAGATTGAAAGACAGTTTCAGACAAACAAGGGAATAAATCTTCCCAACTGAATCAGAATATAGTACAGGAGAACTAGGAAAATCATTTATACAATAATAGCATTGCAAAGACAAACAATTTTGGAAGTCTTAAGATTAAAACAACTTTGGATTCTGACACCTATCGGATTGCTAAAATGATAGAAGGGAAAAACAGCAAACATTAAGGGGATGAAAAAATTGGGACTATTGGTACAACTGTGAATTAATTCAACCTTTTTGGAGAGCATCTGGAACTATGTCTAGAATTACAGGGGTATCTAGATGGTACAATGGATAGACTACCCTAGAGTCAAGAGGACCTGAGTTCATATCCAGCCTCAGATATTTGACACTTACTAGCTATATGACATTGGGCAAGTCCCTTAACCTCAAATGCTTGGCAAAATACAAACACCTGTATATACCCTTTGATGCAGCAATATCACTATCAGATCTGTTTCCCAAGGTGATTAAGTAAAAGGAAAAGAACCTAAATATTTACAACAGTTCCTTTTGTGGTGACAAGGAATTAAAAACTGAGGGGATGCCCATCAATTGAGGAATGACTGAATAAGTTTTGGTATATGATTATGATCAAATAATATTGTGTCATAAATCATGAGAAGGTTGATTTTAGGAAAACATGGAAAGACTTCCATGAAATAAAAGAGGAATGAAATGAGCAGAACCAAGAAAATATTATATACAGTAACAATATTATTCAGTGAATAAATATGAATGATTAAGCTATTCTGAGATATATGAATTTTCAAATCAACTACAAAGGACCTATGAAGAAAAATGCTTTCTAACTCCAGGCGTGGAGTTATGTATTATACAGTTATATGTATGTGTATAAATATATCTATACAGATATATTTAATTTAATAATCTAAGTTATAATGATGTTTAATTTAATAATCTGAGTTATAATTATATATTTAATTTAATAATCTGAGTTACATAATGACTAAGCATAATTCCTAAGACCAATGTTAAAGCATGCTTATCAATTCCTGACAAGATGCAGAATAAAATATACTCTTTTTTTGGACAGGGCAAATGTGTTTTGTTTGAATGTTTGTTAAAAAGTTTTTTCTTTTCTTTTTTTTTTTTTTTCAATTTGGAGAGGTTGTATGGGAAGAAACAAAAAAATGAATGCTTGATATATAATAAAATTACATATATTAATATCAGTATGTATACACATACACACACATATGGAAAAGGAAAGAAAAATCTCACCCTCAACAAATCACAAGCCATAACAATGCATACTCAACTTAGCCTGGAATATCTACTTATAACACCTTCATGATCTTATAAATTCCATGACAGTATTTTCCTTTTAACTTATAACAATATTTTGTTACTCTTTAAACAGTATTTACTGAGTAAGTTTTAGTCAGCTAATATCTAATGTGCATCCACTGCATACTCAGCATTGTGAGAAGTATGACAGAACAGTTGGCATTATTTCCACTGACCTATGGGCACCAAGCTAAGAGATCCTAAGGTATCTTCCTGGCATCCTGATAAAGTGCCACTTGCCATACCCTTTTATGACAGAGTTTCAACTCCAGAAATATCCTGGTTCTAAAGGTCAAGGAGTTTGTTTCCTTGCTACAACAGGAAATTAAATGTTGACAGAAAAGAAAAATAGTATTCTTGGGCCCCTTATAGACGCAATTCCTTTTTTCTCAATATAAATGGTGCTGAAAAGTGATATGGGCAGCTAAATAGTGCAATGAATGGATAGAGCCAGGCCTAAAGTGAGGAAGAGTCATCCTGATGAGTTCGAATCTGAGTCTGGCCTCAGATACTTAACTAGTTGTGGGCAAGTCACTTAACCCTGTCTGCCTCAGTTACTCATCTGTCAAAAAGGAAAATTGCAAACCACTTCATTATCCTTACCAAGAAAACTCCAAACAGGGTCATGAAGAGTCAGACATGAATAAAACGAATGAACAACAATGAACAGTAATAGCTTTCATCACTACCTCTCCAGAGAGTCCATGGAAACCTAAACACCTGAGCCACTGGGCCTCTCAATACTAGAATTTCAGAGTAGCAAGGATCTTGGAATAGTTCATCTATTTTAACTACTAACCTTGAGTAAAAATTGATTCTGCTATATCTCCAAGTATTTACAGAGTTTTCGCTATTATGGATATATGGATATTATGACTAGCACATATTATCATAAAACAGTTTATTTTCAGATAATCCTAGTTATTAGGAAATTCTTTACTCTCTACTGAGTAGATGCGCTTCAGTTGGAGAATGACTGAATAAGTTATGGTATATGAATGTTAGGGAATTTATTGTTCTATAAGAAATGATCAGCAGAATGATTTCAGAAAGGCTTGGAGAGACTTGAACTGATGTGAAGTGAAATGAGCAGAACCAAGAGGTCATGGTATACAGCAACAGCAAGATTATATGATGATCAATTCTGATGGACATGGCTCTTTTCAACAATGAAGTGATTCAGGCTAATTCCAATATACTTGTAATGGAGAGAGCATCTGCATCTAGAGAGAGGATTGTGGGGACTGAATGTGGATCACAACACAGTATTTTCACCTTTTGTTATTGTTGTTTGCTTACTTGCTTTTTCTTTCTCATTTTCCCCTCTTTAATCTTGTGCAGCATAATTGTGGAACTATGTATAGAAGAACTGCACATGTTTAATATATATTAATATATATATCTTATTGTCTAGAAAAGAGAGTGGGGTAAGAAAGGGAGAAAAAATATGGCACACAAGGTTTTTCAAGGATGAATGTTGAAAACACTGCATGTATTTTGAAAATAAAAAGCTATTGTTTAAAAAAAAGAAATTTACTTCCTATTATTTTCAATTTATTTAGTATTCACCATGTTCAGAGAACTTTACTAGGAATAAGGAAAAGTACAAAGTTTTGAAGTATAGCATGGGGGAATGAGTGCTAGATTTGGACTGATGTTCAAATCCCAGAGCTGTTACTTATTGCTTATATGAGTTTGAGCAAGAGACTTAAACATTCTTGCGTTTCAGTTCTTCATCTATAAAATGAAGAGTTTCAATAGATGGCCTGATATGCCCCTGTATTGTCCCTTATATTTTTTATTTACTTTCTTGTCTCTCTTTTTTTTAAGGTTAAACATGTGCAATTCTTCTAAACATATTTCCTTATTGTCATGCTGCACAAGAAAAATCAGATCAAAAGGGGGAAAAACACAAAAAAGAAAAAATAAGCAAACAAACAACAACAATAACAACAACAAAAAGTGAAAATGCTAAGTTCCAATCCACATTCAGTTGTCATGGTTCTGTCTCTGGAGGCAGATGGCTTTTTCCATCACAAGTCTATTGGAATTGCCTTGAATCATCTCATGTTAAAAAGAGTCAAGTTATGGTAGCTGATCTTAAACAAGCAACAAGCATTTATTAAGTAATTACCAGTGCATGGCACATAGTATATGCTTATTAAATATTTGTTAATTGTTTATTATATTCTAGGCATCATGCTAGGCAAAAACACAAATATAAGCAAAAAGAATGGTATTATCAGTTCTCAAAGAATTTACATTCAAATAGTGGAAAAACAATACAGAAAATGAAAGTGGGAAAGAAGAAAGAAGGCACCCACATTACAGAATGGTGATTAAAGCCAGAGAATGGAATTCTTACTGGTAACAAGAATTTACTAGTGGTTTAAGGGGTCTGCAAAAACAGAATCAAAATGTAGTTAAGGTATGGGGGTTAATCTAGAGATCAGGGATGACTAGGTCTGGGGAATCTTCCCCCAAAATTAAGGTTTCGAAACTCACCAAGAAAAGGAGCCCAGAGGACCACAGTCAAGAAGTAAGTGTTCTTACAGAGCTTAATATGAAAAATACATCTATTTAACTAGACTGCTAGCCTTGAAATCAGGGAGAAAAGAGAGAGGAGAAATAACTGTTTCAATGTGTACACGTACACACACACACACACACACACACACGTCAGAAGGGAGGAAAACCCTGCCAGTAGAGGTTTGTATTAATGCAAGTGGTAAGATGACGTGAAGATATTTAGCCATCTCAAATTAAAAGTTCATTCACTAAATAACGGTAAACCATTAAATTAATTATTAATCTACTGCCCTATATGAGGAATAATCACCATTCTCAGCATCAAAACAAAGAGGCGCTTGCTAGTAAAGCTGTTTGAATTATACAAAATTCTTAGGATTAGACACTACCAAACACAATTCAGGTCAACCCAATCAAGAATAATTTTTGGCTAAATAATGATACAAGGCAACAGCACTGATAGGCAGGGGAAAGAGCTGGATTCAATTCCTGAATCTATTTACCATGTGACCCTGAAAAGCCACACAATCTTTGTGGGTCTATGTTGCTCTGAATGTTAAGTGACCACTTATTTCTAAGGTCCTAAGTCTATGTTCTAAATATAAAACCTTATGATTAAGTCAAAAAGAATATCTGAACCCATGCAAGTATATACAATACTTAATAAAGGCTAGGTTGCTTTCAGATACTCAATTTTCAGGATATCAAAAAAGCCTAAAAGAACAGAACAAGATTGGAAACATCAACAGCTACTGAACAGCATTTACTTTTTCTCTTCAAAATCTTTATGAAAATGGTCTCTGTAGCCATCAAGGGCACACTTGATGAAAACATGAGGTGGCCATAAGAAAGCTTTTAGCAGATTATTTCCTAAAGTAGACAGTCATTTATATGACCATAAAAATGTAAAGATATTAAAAATATATAATCTCAGCATATCTTTTTTTTTTCAATGTCTCCAGTGAACAAAAGCTACTCTTGAAGGGTCTCCTCAACCAAGTATCTCACACATGTGTGAAAATTATTATACAAGATTAGGAAATTTTTACTTTTTTTCATTTATAGTGTTCAACCATCTACAGACTATTAATATCAAGTAAAGTACAAAATAGGCTTATGCATGCTCAACTAAAGTGATGTAGAAGATATACCACTTGAAGTTGGAACAAAAGAAGTACATATAATGGCTTTGTTTTCCAAATAGTCCTATCTGAAAATGACACAACTAATTGCATCAAACCTGGAACATTATAAAACTCTATTAAATTCAGGCATATGCAAAAGATATTTGTCTAACCATATACAACTGAAAAACAATACATACGAAAGAATACATATACTGCCCTGGCTATGAAATAATAGCTGGAAAATGAGTCAAATCATTTGTATATGTGTATGTGAGAAAAGATGATAATGATGATAATGGCTGGCATCATATAGTATTTTAAGGTTTATCAAGCACTTAGTACGTCTTATCTTATTTCTCACAATTAATTGTGACCTAAATTATGTATTATAATACATATTATATGTGTTATAATACATATTATAAAAAATATAAACTATATTTATATATACCTAAAATATGTGCTATAAAGTCAATTGGGTCCATGTTAAATATGAAGAAACTGAATAACATTTCTTTTGGGGTTATACAGTTCAAAAGTTTATTTTATGCCTGAGTTTCTCTGTCTCCCATAGGCTAAAAGCATACTAATCATTCATAAGCCTAATCCCAATAAGATCAGCACAGAAGTTTTAAACTAGTCTGTTTTTTAGATCTGAGTTGGTTCACCCTTCTTAGGCAATCTAGTAGTTCTCCATTCTTAGGGGATCAATATTTGTTTATGACAGTAGAGAAACATAATCCATGCTAGCTTCATTGCAAAATTCCCAAACTCAAACAATCCATCAGCCTCAACGCCCCAGCAGCAGAGCTACTTGCAAGCATATACGACCATCTCTGGAAGTTAAGTTTCTGAGAGGCAATTTGAATTCAACTCTTTCCTGACCCAACATTCAGTCCTATTTAAATTTTTATCTATTACTTTGGTCAGAAATTACAGATGGATAAAAAGCTAAACCCAAAATGGAGTAACAAAAAAAATAGGCTAGATTACATTTGGGAAACAGAACCACACCTTCAAAGATCTAAAATTGCTTATTACCACAAAATCTATCTTAATACTAACATTTTTTTTCTGATTTTTATGCATGACTATGAATTCTGAAACATCATGACCCTGGAAAATAAAAATTACAATGGAAAGGACACAGAAAAGGACAATTAAAAGACATATGATGGATATAAAAACAAGCTATAGCATTCTCCCCACACAGGGAATGATATGAAAGACCTCAAGAAGAAAATAAACATTTGATATTACATAAGTCCAAATACTCAGAAAAGTACTGGTAATCCACAGCTTGACTAAAATAACCCCAAACAACTGATATTTATGAACACTGAATGCTAATTTTACTTTCCCTACTGTGCCCTTATTAAAATTCACCAGCTAAGAGGGCCAGTTCTCTCCTATTAACAAAATTATACCTTAACAATAAAATTATATTTCCTAAAAAATAAAATTTAAAAATAACATAAATATAACATAAAAAATGTCTATTCATAAATGTGAATGTTAAATTAATTTCCAACTAAAAAGGACAGGAATATTACCTTATCCAAACAAAGGACTTTCCTCATAAATTCTACAAATTGGCTACTGAGACTTTCATAAGGACAGTGTAGTCTGTCAGCATTGCTCAGTGAGAACATGACTAAAACAAACAGTTGGACATATTCTGGAAATATTGAAAACCACCCCCAATCTGTAAACAGCACATTTGTTTAGGTAGAAAAATAAAAACAAAAACTGTTGTAGAATTTTAGTAGCATCCAGAGTATCTTATACTCTACTTTGTTTTAGGCACAAGTCTGCCAAAAAATAAATTTTTAAAACTAAGTTTTATTGATATATTTTCACATCACCATAATTTTACTTATTGCTTCTACTGCTCCTGCAGAGAGCCTTCCCATATAATATATTTTAAAAACAAAAAGAAAAAGGGAAAAAATCAGCACAACTGATGAGAAAGTCTGAAAAATGTGCAATATACAAAATATGTGGATCCCTCAGCTCTGCAAAGGAAATGTGACTAGATTGTGTTCTCTCTCATATCTCTTCCTTTAAGCCCAGCTTGTTCTTTATAATTTTGCAACATTTACTTTTGATTTTCTTTGTAGTTCTTTCAATTTACATTGCTGAAGTCAATGTGGATATTGTTTTCTTGGCTTACATCATTCAATCTACATCAGTTCATATGGAACTTTCCATGCTTCTCTGTATTTGTTACATTTGTCTTTTTTTTACAAGCATAGTAATACTCCATTACATTCATCTACCATATCAATTTTGCTGCAATTACTCCATTTCCAATTCTTTGCTATCACAAAAAATGATGCAATAAATATTTTTGTGCAGTTAAGGACTTTCTTATCAATAGTCTCTGAATATAATTCTAGTAATGGACTTTCTAAGTCAAAGTATGAATATTTTAGTCAATTTATTTGCATAATTCCAAATTGCTTTCCAAAAAGGATATATAGATATCCCTTCCGCATCACAAGGGCTAGGGGCACAATGGCCCCAGCAATTGGAAAATCTGCATATAATTTTTTGCCATTCCCTTTGTACAGAGAAGCAGTCTGAATTACTATGGTATTTATGCAATACTACATATATGCATTTCAGAGTTTCTAAACTTTTTTTTTGTCACCTGAAACTTCTACAAAACTCCCCCAAAATTCCTTAATTTCTTACACTGAACTGCAATAGATATATCAAAACCACAATAGGGAATGTCATGATATGGAAAGGATAACTATACTAATTCACATCTCCATCAATAATGCATTTGTGTGTTCCAAGAGCCAACAATGACTATTCCCATCTTTTTTTTCCCATGCTGACAGTTTGCTGGGTATGAAGTAAAAATTTAGGGTGCTGTTTTTTTTTTTTTTTTACACATTTTCAAAAAGGAAAAGAGGATTTTTGATTAGAGAAATATTACTTCTTATATTTTTTCAGTTTAACTAAAATGAAGATTTTTTAAAATATGCTTCCACAATCCCAAAATTTTAAAAAAAAAATAGCTAATGAAATAGCACAAATGATACTAGATTTGAAATCTAAGGATCTTGGTTCTAATCCCAGCCCTGCTACTTACTGTGAGACAACGAGCAAGTTATTAACTTCTATGAACCTCAGATTATTCATGTGCAAAAGATAGTGTCCATAAAATTAAATTAAAATTAGGAGATATAAATGGATGGCATCTACAAACATAATTCTATGATTCTAAGATCCTAAAAGTCAGTATGGTATAGTAGATAGATACCCTGCTTGGATTCAAGAAAACTTGTTTTTTGACTGAATAAAGTCTTGTCCCCCTGACAAACAGGGCTTGTGATTATAAGCAAATCACTTAAATCAGTAAAGGATGTTTTTTTCATCAAGTACTCTAATCTGATGAAATCATACATAAGGATCAAATATAACAACAACAATAAATATTTAAATAATATTTTCCTTGCCAATATTATCCACTAGGATTATTACAAGAGCTATTAAGTGTATTGGTATTTATTCAACCAGCATACCATAATTCTATCCTTAGATGCTATACACTGAAATGAAGAAAAACTTTCCAACCTAACATTAGAGGACCAAAGTTAGAGGAACTTTGATTTAATTGTACACAAAGCAAATAACAAGTAGTCCTAAAAGTTCAGTCATTTAGTCAGTCATTTCATTATAAAATTAACCATGCATGATATACAGTTTTCTTCCTAAGAAATCTTATTACCCTAGCCTAGATAATAGTCTAAAAAGCCATTTACGTGCACTGACATCTACTTCTAAGAAAGTCTTTTGTCAAAATATTTAGTCATGTGATCTGAAACTTTCAAGTAAAAATTTATGCAGAAATGAAAAACTTTTAATAATCAATATATTTTTCCTCCTTCTTCCTCCAGACTTTCTATTAAAAGACTACAGACATTTTTGGTGAACTCTCTAGACTCAGCTAAATGTCTCAAACTTTATCAATGGCTTTTCCAACAAATTTGGTCATCACCCTTACTTGTAGCACATTTTAAATTTAAAAAAAAAACTTTTTCTAAATTGGTCTTATTGGCAGTTGAGTTTTATCTCAACAGAGACAAATAAGGAAAGAGTCTGCCTAGCTTCTTCAAACTTAAGGCTCAAGTATTTGCCAAAGGCACTCCAACTGAATGCCCCATTAACACTGGTTTAAGTAACAAAAGGAGGGAAAGTAGATAAGAATAGTTATTAGAATGCTAATATACTATTAGCATTCATACAGTAAGTCTATCTGGAGGCATATTTTCACTAATGAATGCTCCTGGGCAAGTCAGTTAATTTTTCAGTGTCTCAGGCAATTTTAATTCTCTAACATAATAAATAGCAGATCAGTTGTGGCTCTGCATTGGCATAGAATTTTCTCACCAGCAGTTCTCTATACATCAATTAAATCACTGGTCTGGCCATTTTATCCCCATTTGCTACTGGATATACAACAGACATTGTAATAGAGTGATTATCATGTAACACCATGAATAAACCTTTTATTACAATCATTATTAATGTTTTTTAAAATAAAAATCTTTGTTTCTCCACTTCATTTTTTAAAAAATCCTTAATTTAGTTGATATAGTCCCTCCCCATTACTTCAGAGAATTGAGAGAGAAATGGCCTAAGTCCAATTGACTCATCCCTCTTGAAGAGCTACCAGATACCAGTACCTTGTCCAGATTAAGGAGGTGAATTATAGCACTTTGTCTGTGGTTTATCAGTAGTGTATCTCTCTCCCTTATTACTCCCTGATCAAAAAGAATCATTTGTAACTATGAAGTGTTAAAACAAGTTTTGGGTCCTGTACTGAGACAGAAAGAAAAGGGAGATTGAATTTTTGTTGGGATATTCATCCTTATAAGAAGGAATACTGGCTATTGATGGCTCTGAAGCAGACTTCTTCCTTCCTGAGAGTCCCTGTCTGAAAATACAAGCAACTTTTCTACTAGTCCTTTACCCCTAAGGGATACCAACAAGGCAGTGATTTTCTCAGGATCATCCATAGGGCCTAAATCTCTAGGAGCTACTGAAGATGTCTTAATGAACTTAAGTCAACTGGAAATAATCAGTTCTGCTACAACCTGGTGTGAGGTCCTAAAAATTCCCTGATAATGCAAAAATCATACAATTAAAAAACACAGGGCTTATGGGAAAATGGAGCTAGGAGCACAATATTCATATACTGTGTCAATGATATATAAAACAAAAGATAGGGACCTAATACAAATGGTAGCAAAATTTTTTCCAGGTTAAAATGATTAATATGTAAATTGTGGCTGTGTCCACAATTTCCTTTGTGCTGCTTCTCAATCTCTGCCCTTGTTCCCAAAGAGCCAGGACTAGAAAAGTTGAAGGCAACTTTGGAGAGAAAGCCAAGCAATGCTTGGGAGGAAGAAGGATGCCATGTTACATATTAAAATGGGGAAGGAAGAGTATGTGGATACCTATTATTCCTACTGCACCAGAAGATAATAAATGCAGTACTTTTCCTTGAAAAAGATGGTTTGCTTATGAAATTGGGAGTCCAAAAGGTAGAATTTAGTGGTGCCATTTTCTCTGTTCTCATTGTTTCTTGAGTTCAAAATCTCATATTAGCAAATCCAAAATTCTTCTTATGCTCTAATTGTCCCCATTTATAAAAAAAAAAAAAAAAAAAAAAAAAAAAAACACACACACACCCAAAAAAAAGTGTTATAGTATAACATATAGTATTAGGTTTCTGCCACAATAGGGCAGATCCCAGAACTACAATTCTGGCCTTCCAGAAGTATGTATAACTGCCCCATTTTTTAATTTAACTTTAGTACCCCACCCTCTTCAAACTTCAACAGGGCCAGAGGGAACCAGAAAAGTAACTTTTTCAAAACAAAAGTCATGGTCTCAAAATTCTATAGAGACATTAATTAGTTATTATAGTGTTGAAAAGCTGGGCATTAGTTCACTTCCTTCTCTATCCAACTTCTCTACTCCCATAGGGATGTCGATTGCCTGGGGCCTAAAAGAAATACAGAAACAAGCCAATAAAAGTTCTAATAAGTTTTACTTTTCTTATTTCATATTAGGTTTTAATAAGAATTCTTTTGTGCATGAACTTCGAAGCTATTTGGCTACAGGCAGTCCAATGTTTCCCACAATGATGGTAACCCTTGGGGTGGTGAGGTCATGGGGAAATTCCAGGGAAGGGGTGGTGGGACAGTATCAGAGACTGTAGCTTTAGAACTTCAAATAGCTATTTGGAAGTGACAGTAACACAGCTCAGCAGGATAAAATCTTTCTTCAATGTTAAAACAGATGCTTCTTTCTGGACACATCTGTTTTTGCCTCCTCACCTTACCTCTCCTTCTCACTCTCTCCACAACCCATCATCACTTAATTCCCTATCCCTCTCTGTTACACACACCCTCTTTGAACTAAATTACTGATCACAAACTGTGGTTCTCAAACTTTTTTTCCCACCACACCCTATGATGCATATTATTCTTTCATAGTGGAAAAGGGGAGGAAAAAGGGTTTCTTTATTATTAAAATGTAATATATTTTCTTTGTTCAACCTAAAAAAGAAAAATTGTTAAAATGAGTTAAGAGTTGCTAGATAGTCTGTCAAAAGAATAGCAACAATATTGTTGTTCTAAGCCTTTTAAAAATTTTTGCTGCCAGGCTTATTTGGCAGGGGAGGGGTAAAAGGGAGAGTAGAATTAAAGAGATTAAAGAGGGAGAAGCAAAAAGAGAGGAAAAGAAGTTAAATATATATGCAAATTATATACACACATATAGTTGGGTATACAATTTTGTATGGAGCAAATTGGAAAATACAATTAAATCTTATTAGGCCTATTCCCAGTTGGGACATACCTTAATTTACAAAACAAATTAAAATGTGTTATATGAATTAGTCAAGCAAAATACACAAACGTGAGGTATATTTGAACAAATCTAAACACACAATGAATTATTCTCTCACCCTTATAGGTAAGGAATGTTTTCCATATGTATCAAAAGGATAAAAAAAATGAGGCGTGGTGTGTAAAGGAGATCCCAAAGTACTATTTTCATTAAATGCTTTCTCCATTATTTGACAAAAGAGTGCTAAGATAAGCTCTTTTTCTTTTTCCTTGAAGTACATCTTCAGGATTTGTCAAATATAGGTGTACAGCCAGATGTTCGCAATCTGAATGCTATCTAGAGGCAAATCACAATTGTGTTGGACATTCCCATGTGGTTAGTTTCAAGATTCACCCTCAATATATATGTGTCATAACTCTAACTATTGCTCTAAGTAGGCATTGGTTCCCTCACCCCTAGCAATACAGTATTTAACATATTTAGATGTATGAAAGAATTTTTTTACTTCTGATATTTTAGGCAATTACATATGTGCTGTGCACATCTAGGCTATATAGGCATAGAAAAGTTTGTAGAATGAGGGGACCTAGTGATCAGAAAACTATAAAATGACAATTACCCAAAGTAAATTGTTGGTAACATCTCACTATGTTCATATCATAATCAATTCTTTTTCTTTTCTATCTCCATCATTCTTTTTCCTTTTCTTTTCCTTTCTTCAATGCACCTAATCTTGGAATCTAAAACTCAAACTAATAAGGACCACAGAGATAATTTATCCCCTAGGGATCTAAACATGTGGTCTGCCAGCTTAAAAAAAAACAACAGATTTTTTTTTGCCCCCCCCCCCAGTTACTCCAATCCCAAAAGAGATACAATTAGCTAACACATTAACCATCAAAGCTATCATGTAATCTACAATCTCCAAGATGGCATCAAAATTAGAAATCTTTTTTATATTTATTTTTTAAATAATTATAATTTTTTATTGACAGTACATATTGCATGGGTAATTTTTTACAACATTATCCCTTGCACTCACTTCTGTTCTGATTTTTCCCTTCCCTCCCTCCACCCCCTCCCCTAGATGGCAAGCAGTCTTATACATGTTAAATATGTTACAGTATATCCTAGATACAATATATGTGTGCAGAACCAAACAGTTCTCTTGTTGCACAGGAAGAAATAGATTCAATAGGTAAAAATAACCTGGGAAGAAAAACAAAAATGCAAACAGTTTATACTCATTTCCCAGTGTTCCTGCTCTGGGTGTAGCTGCTTCGGTCCAGCACTGATCATTGAAACTGAGTTAGATCTTCTCTTTGTCGAAGATATGCACTTCCATCAGAATACATCCTCATACAGTATTGTTGAAGTGTATAATAATCTCCGGATTCTGCTCATTTTACTCAGCATCAGTTCATGTAAGTCTTAGAAATCATTTTTTTAAAACCCTCACTCAAACACATAGACACATGTGTAACCCACTATTGAAAATAAACAAAAATGTGGTATATCTTATATCTTTACTTAACCTTTTTGTTTTATAAAATAGTTCACTTGAAATCTAGGGATGTTAAATCAAGGTCAAATAGCTAGTTATTGGCAAAAAAAAAAAAGGGGGGGGGGAGTGTTCCTTAATCCAGAGCTCCTTCCACTATACCAAGTTTCATATACCTAATTCCCTTCCATAATAAATACTGCCAGCTACACCCAAGGCATTTTCCAGTGCATTAGAATGGATATCAAGTCTAAACAGAGCAAAACTTGGATCAGTGAGTGAAAATGAAACATTTAACTCTAAGGAAATCTTCCTAACAATAAAATTTGGAAATAGTACAGATTGTATTTATGAGATAGTTAATTTCCTAGAAAGACTCAGTAGAAACTAGATGACTACTTGTTAAGAATTTGCTGGAATTGGCTAAGATGACAGGAAAATATAATGATAAATGTTGGAGGAGATAATGGGGAAACTGGGACATCATTGGTGGAATAGTGAAATTCTGGAAAGCTATTTGGAACTATTCCAAAGGACCATCCAACTGTACATACTCTTTGATCCAGCAGTGTCACTACTGGGTCTGTATCCCAAAGAGATCATAAAAAGGGAAAGGATCCACTTGTATAAAAGTTTGTATCAATCCTTTTTTTTTTTCTTTTTTGTAGTGGCAAGGGAATGGAAATTGAATGAATAACCATCAATTGGGGAATGGCTAAATAAATTATGGCATATGAATGCAATGGAAAGTTATTGTTCTATAAGAAATGATTGATAGGCTGGTTTCAAAAAAACTTAGAAAGACTTACATGAACTGATGGAGTGAAGTGAGCATTGTACAAAATAACAGCATGATTATGTGATAAATCAACTATGATAGACTTAACTCTTCTCACCAATGTGGTCATCCAAGATAATCCAGTAAGTTTGAGATAGAAAAAGAGAGAATTATGAAGACTGAATATGGATCAAAGCACAGTATTTTCACCTTTTTTTGTTTGTTAATTTGCTTTTTTTCTTTCTTTTGTTTTTCACCTTTTGATCTGATTTTTCTTCCACAACATGACAAATATGGAAATATGTTTAACTATATTGGATTGCTTGCTTTCTTGGGGAGAAGGAAGGAGGGAAAGAGAGGGAGAAAAAAATTGGAACACGAAATCTTACAGAAATGAATTCTGATAACTACCTTTATACATATTTGAAAAAATAAAATACTATGAGGAAAAAAAAAAGATTTTGGAGGGATTCATGCTTCCAGTTAAGGTGTATTTAAGTAAAACTTCACGTCTCTTTCAACTATGATACCTGGTATACACTATATTTTCTTGTGAGCCAGAATTACAAAACATTAATGACAGTTGACCGTAGAAAAACACTAGCCTAAGATTTAAAATGTATGTTATAGTTCCAACACTTTTAGCACTGCCACAAATTAGCTGCTCAGTCACTCTGGACAAGTAACACCCTCTTTAGGAGTTGATTTCTTTATATAAAATGAGGTGATTGATTTAGATAGATCCTATTACCAAACCCTTCAAAATTCAAAATCTTTTAACTATTACCTTTCTTATTTATTCCCTAGCCAATTTCTTTGTAAATACTACTTGAACTTAAGGTCATTTCATATTCAAAATAGGACAATATTTAGTTTCAAAAAATTCAGCTGAGGAATAGTCACACAAACTATGGTGCGCCAAACAGAATGAAAAACTATTTTGCCAAAAGGAATGACAGATTTGACTATATCTGGGAAGATCTGGATAAAATGACAGACTGAATTGAGCAGAACCAAGAAAATTTATTCTATAACAATATTATAAAAAGGAACAATTTTGAAAAACTTCAGAGACCAAGCTATGGTACCAGGTCAAGTATGATATACTTCTTGACAGAGAGTTAATAAATAGAATGAAAAACATTTTTGGGCATGGCTAATTTGGAAAATTTGTTTTGATTGACTAGACAAGGGTTGGTTTCCTTTATTATTTTCTGTTTCTAGGGGTAAAGAGGGAAAAAAGAAAGAGAAAAGGGAAGAGAGAAAATCAGTACTTGCGAACATAAAAAAAGAAAATCCAGTCATTGCAGAATGGTGGATCAATAAAAAGTAACTAAAGAACTCTAGTTAGGAAAAAGAGAAAAGATAGAAAAAAGGATGTACCCACAAAGAAATATTTTCCCTCACTAAAAGTTTAAAGAAGACTTATTTATTTTCAAAGTTAGGTGGACAATAAAGAGCAAATGTGATATATGTGTGTGGAGACACACACACACACACACACACACATTCAGATCTGTGTACACAAGCGTAACATCAAATGCAAAGTAATAAACATTTTTCCTAGAGCTACCACCTAAATGTACGATTCCATATCTGACATTTATACAAGTTGGATTACAATGGAGGGGAGGGAAGAGGAATTAGAAAAGGTAGAAAGCTAAATGAAAAAAAAGCATATACTTAAGGAAATTCAGGAATATCAGTTTTACCATAAAATAGTCAACTGTCTAAGTACATCATTGCCAACATCTCATTATTTAGAAGAAAATGTATAAAATCCTTTGTTATATTCAACTTATCCAAAGACAAAACACTCTAGTTTTCTAGGCTATCCATTCTCCTGCTTATCCAACCTGCC
Organism: Sarcophilus harrisii; assembly: GCF_902635505.1. Taxonomy (NCBI): domain Eukaryota; kingdom Metazoa; phylum Chordata; class Mammalia; order Dasyuromorphia; family Dasyuridae; genus Sarcophilus; species Sarcophilus harrisii. Next base: position 146,492,964 of record NC_045428.1, on the reverse strand, counting down.
TGTTTGTTTATTCCAAGCTTATCTGTCACAGTCTTAACAACTATATGTCCTGCCTGACCTGATTAATAAATACAAATCATTTATAATTAACATGTTATTTACATGCTTCTAAAGTGCTTAAAATTTTTCTTCAAACACTCTGCTAGGAACTTGTGATTACATTGATAATTTTTCCTAAGGAAATTTTCAATCCTAACAGAGTATGAATTGCCAGAGATTTATTAATAGCATCCAAATTAAGGAGGTTTAGATACATATTAACAAATAGACTATTTTGGTATCAGTCTTATTGTTTCAGTATTTCCATGCTGGCTTTATTAAAACCTTAAGACTACCTTTTAAGTAAATACTATGTTATAATTATCATCTAAAAGAACATTAATTCAATTTAAGGTATAAAAACATAAAACAAAATAATAAAATCACAATCATAACAGATGGATAATCTGACTGCTGCATTGGAATCTCTGAAGTATTAAATGGGCCAGAAGAAGACATCAGTGTGTTTTATCAAATAAAAGATTAGGGTTCTTGTTTGATTGATGTTAGAAAAAAATTCCAAAATTTCAAAAAAAAAATTTTTTTAAGTAATCATCAAATTTTGGAGCTAGAAGGAAACCTAAAGGTTATCTAGTTAAAAGTCTATCATTTTCTGGTGGAGAAATCCACTAGACGCCCAGAATTTTCTCTCCTCACTTCTGTCCATAACTTTGACTTCCTTCAAGTCTCACCTTCTATAAAAAGGCTTTCTCAATCCTCCATAATCTTAGAACTTTCCTTCTGAAATCACCTCCAATTGAGATCTTGTATACATCTTGTTTCTACCTAATTGTTTGCATGTTATCCCCTCATTTAAATTGTGAGTTCCTTAACTAAAGGAATTTTTTTGTTTGTTTTTCTTCATATCTTCAGCACTTAGCACCTACTAGGTGCTTTGAAACAATGAAACAAATAAAAAAGGTCTCTCCATAGAGAAATAAAACATTTCTATTCATAGCAGGACAATTTTAAATCATCAGAAATTAAAGTCACATATGCAATTAATCACAAATAAAAGCAATGTTGTGTAATACAAAGAATGATGCTGAAAATGTAAGGAGACTTGGCATCTAGTCAAGTCTTTGCAATCAACTGAGTTGAGTGAGTAATTTAACTTAATATTCAGTTTTCTCCACCAGAAAATGACAGGCTTTAACTAGATAACCCCTAGGTTTCCTTCCAGCTCCAAAATTTGATGATTACTTTACAAAAATAAATTTTGAAATTTTGGCATTTTTTTTCCCTAACACCCACCAAACAAGAACCCTATTCTTCTATTTGTTAAACATACTGAAGCCTTCCTCAGGCTCATTTAATACTTCAGAGATTTCAATGTAACATTCAGATTATCCATCTGCTATCTTTCATGGGGTGATTAACTCACTAATTCTTTTTCCTTAAGGTCAGATATATTCTTAACACTAGTATGATTTTTTAAATTGGAAAAAATAGCAATATAGTCAGCATAACTAGAGTACATGATACAACACAATCTCCCATCAACAGAGCCATACATATGCAAAGAACTATGCCAAGAAGAAAATTAAACATGCAACAAGTAGAAAAGGCAGTTTTGATTTGAGTGTTAGATACTAATTTAAGATACTATATTGACCAATTTTCTTTTTCATCCACATGAGCATTCGTTTAGTTTTAAATAAATTATGATTACTTTGTTATAGCATGCCCTAATTATTCAAAGAATTAAATAACAATCAAAATCCCAAACACTTTTACTTGGAGTTTTGAATAAGACAATAGTAAAAACAAAAGAAAATGTAAAAGACAAAGGTTAATTAAGGAAATCAATTTCACTTCCCTTTTATAATTAAGTTTTTAATTTAATCCAAAACAGCTGTGACTGTTAAGTCATTTTTTTTTTTCCCTTCCCCCAAGTCATGCCCAACTCTACATGAGGACTTTTAGGGTTTTCTAAGCTAAGATAATGGAGTGGTTTGTCATTTTCTTCTCCAGTTCATTTTACAGAGGAGGAAAGTGAGATAAATAAGATTAAAAGATCCACTGTACCACTAAAATAGTATGAATGGATATTCACCAATTTCTACAGGTGGTAATAGAAACAGCTTGTTTCATCTGGAAGGAAGGAAGTTCTATTTCATTGAGTGGCTCAAAAAACAAAACAAAACTTTCTCCAACCAGCCTAAAAAAAGGATGTGCATAGTAGGCACACAAAATTCAACATTTGTCTACCACCTACTCCTTTACTTTATAAAAGCAGATTTACATGATTCTCTTGCCTAACTTTACTTAACCAATACTTACTAAATCCTTACTAAATATACATGATATAAATATGATGGCCACAAAATTACCAAAGAAAATGAGTGTTTTTCTAAATTTGAAGTGTGGTATTATCTTTACCTTCCTTAGCACACTGAATTTCATTCTGAAAAACTTTCCTGTAGAAGTTATAGAACCAGAATTTTAGAGCTAGGACAGTGAGTATCTAACCCAGTTTCTTCATTTTACAGGCGAATTAAAGAGCAAATAAGACTGTTTCTTCTGTAGGGCTTAATTTTCTAAAACATGGAGTTGGGGAAGATCAGAGCAGAGAGTTTTGTGTAGCCTACAGTCCAAACTTTTTATTTTACACATGAGGAAAATGACATCCAGAGAGAAATGGCATACCTACTAAGGTGACACAATAAGTCAAGAGCTTTCTAACTTTGAATCTAATGTTCTTCCAAAGCTTTAAAATAGTATTTTTAGAAGCCAAATAAAGTATCCATCCATCCCACCATATAAAATATAAAGCTAAAGCAAATGAGGGGGAGAGTGAGGAACTTTGCCCTAAATATTGCTTTCCAAGGAGAAGGGTGGTAATTTATTCTAATTCCTCCTCCCTGCTAGGGTTTGACCTAAGCATATTTCAAGGTAAACTTTCATAAGCTATATGTTCAAAGGTCAAGCTTCAACTGTGCTTGCCCAAGGCTATTCTTACTGGGAAATGCCTATAGGATTCCATCCTACCATACACACATGACTTCAGTGAATTGGCTTTGGAATTACAATCTTTCTCTGCCAAAGTACATTACAAGTATACACACATGGTACATTAAAATCCCCTTAAGGACTAACTCTCTAGGAGTTGCAAGAACACCTACAGTATTTGAAAAAAGAAAACTAGATGTGAAAACAGTCATCAGTCTGAGAGGCCATTTTCCTCTATTATGCCTCCAGATTAAGGGAATTGGTATTATAGCATTAATTCTCAGAAGATCTCATTTCCGAGTCCTTTTATTATGTGACTTTAATTTAAAAACAAAACTTCTTTCTTCTGATGCATTAGTAGTACACAGAAATAAAACACATGGTTTTGTGGCCATGCAGACATTAACAGACTTTATCCAAATCTACATTGTTAGTTTTAGCAAAGATGGAATAGTTTCAATGACTGCTTTAAAAAAAAAAAAAAAGTACAATCCTAAAAAGCAAAACTTAATTATATTTGAAAGCTTTTACAACGTGATTAAACTTCCATGAAGAAAAAAGAATTAACTATATTACAAGAAATTGTAATGCTAAATCTCATTGCCAGCTGCAGTCATCCTTATTCTATTAACAGAAGATCTTTCCTTACTTAAGTTTTTTCCTCTTTTACTAGTACTATGCTGAACATTTAAGTAAATATATAGAAGATGCACAGGAATTATCAGAAAACTGACATATATATTTGAGAAGAAAATAAAAGTAACATAAGAAGCAGAAATCCAATAGTTCAGAATAGTCCTAGTTCTAAAAATGAATATTTGAATGTAAGAAGAAGCACAGTATAGTAGATCTGAAATTGGAAGACCAGTTTTTCTTCATTCCAATTCTGTCACTCTTTTATTCTAAAATTTTACATAAGTTAGGTCATGGAAACACACACAAGCACATAATGCATACAGAAGAAAAACATCCACTTCTCCTATATGGATTATTCTATAACTACTCACAATTATGAGCTCCCAATTTGCTCCCCCACAACTTCAATATTATTATAAGTAAAGAGTTTTGTAAATCCTACTCTACAGTGTAACTATTAGCTATTATAATTGTCTTTACTGTTAGCAGATCTGTAGTATTGCTTTAGATGGCCAATGAGCCATTCCCAGCCCTATCCCATTTCCTTAGTGTTAGTTACTTGCTAAAATAGAACAAAATCATTTCAGGATTCTTATGCAAAGCAAATAGGCAGTTAATAAAGCAATTCTTCAGTGTCAGGCTCTGTACTAAGTGCTAGATATACAAATAAAGACAAAAGAGAGTCCTAATAATCTGGGAATAAGACAATAGTGAAATGTAGCCTAGTAAGTGTAGTAATGAAGAGAAAATCTAAGTGTGGGGGTCCTATTCCTTTATAAAAACTATAATAGAGTTAGATGAAGGCTTCCTATGATTTAATATAATGTGACTTGGACTACAAAACTCACCATTCATTTACAAAATTCTGATTGTCACTATGACCTAACCCTAATCTAAAATTTACTAATCTGTCAACTAAGGTCAGGCAGAAGCAATTTTTTAAAAAAAGCTGAGAGAATTAAATAACCTATTTCTTCTGTTCTACTCTTGGTGTTAGCCAGAGTATACTCAGAGAAGCTTGGGAAAATGCCACAAGTTGTTGCAAATTAGCAAAAATGTCAAAAAAAAAAAAAATCCAACAGTTAATATTGAAGGGGTTGTGGAAAACAGGCACACTAATACTCTGCTGGTAGAAGTAGGAAATGGTATAGCCATTTTGGACAGCAATTTGGAATTATGCAAATAAAGTAATTAAAACCACACATATACTTTGAATCAGAGAATCTGATTTATACCCCAAAGAAGTCATTGATAAGAAAAGTCCCCAGATATTCCAAAATATTTGTAGCAGAACTTTTTGTGATAGTTAAAAATTGAAAATAAATTAGATGCTTATTAAATGGGAATGGCTAAACAAATTGTGGTACATGAATGTAAGGAATACTACTGTGTTATATGATATATGTTATGAATACAGAGAACTATGAAAAGATGTATATGAATTGAGGCACAGTGATGTAAGAAGAGATAAGAAAGCAAAATACACGGTAATCAAAAAATGGAAATGGAAAACGGAAAGCACTACATACCAAAATAATCAAAAGTAAGTATAAAAAATTATAAAGATTGGGCAGAATTCAAAAGATATGAGAGAACACCCCTAACTAACATCTTTGTAAAGATTGGAAGTCCACAATTATTATACACTGCATGGACTTTCCAACTTTCTCAATATATTTTATCAATTACCCTGATCAGTTGATCAGTTATTGTCATACATAAGGAATGCCTCTTAGGAGGAAAGGGAGGAATGAATGGGATGGTGATGTAAGTAATAGAAAACAATTAAAAAATGTCCCAGAGTTGAGATGCCCACTAAGATATGCTCAGTGAACATCCCACTTTATCCACTCCCATTTAAAATCCTTTCCTTGGCACTGTTCACATGCAGCACTCAGCAAATATCAAGAGAAAGAAAAATATAACCATTATTCTTAAAACCAAGAAAGGAGGGTAGCCTCCTTTTATACTATCAACAGCATTTATTTCAGTCAGTCACAATAGGAATTACACTATTTCAAATATCAATCAATATAGAAAATAATTCACTTTAGTAGCCTAAAAGACAAATTCATTTTGAAGATTTTGTATGTTGTGTTATTTCTCAAACAGTAAAAACAAAAGCCCAGATTACACGGTAATAATCTCATTTCCACTCTCTAAACAGGGCTAACTTATCAAGCTGTCACTTAATCTCCCAGACCTAAAATGTGTCTCAGAAAACATATTTATTATTTTCTTGTTCTATTAGAAATGAGAAAGTGAGAAACAGGTACAGATCTTGGATTTTGTCTCACTTGACATAACTAAATTTGCTCTTTAAAAAATGGAAACATACATTTTGGCACAGATTGACAGAACTTTAGACTTGAAAGGGACCTTAGAGATTTCCTAACCCAATCCATTTATTTAACTGATAAGGAAATTGAAGATCAGAGAAGGGAGATAATTTTTCCCAAGGTCATACAGCTAGTTAGCTGAGCAGGAACAAGAACTCAAATTGCATGAGTACCAAAGCAAAGCTCTTGCCACCTTACTACAAAACAAACAAAAAAGACTTCAGAAAACATGCAAATGAATATTATCTGTTACTAGAACTAATCCCCAAAGACATGCCAATACTAGCTTTTCACCAGATTTTGTTTGTTGTTTTCCCATGGTTAAGATAGTGCATATTTTACCCAACTAATTCTTTTTAAAAGTTTTTATAGTTCAATCAACACTATGTTTATGTATTCATTCTCACATATGGCATATGCATTTTTAAAATAGTTCTAAAGTTTAAAGACTTTTTTCTGAGATAAATATTTACAAGATATTCTTTTTATATATATTTACTTCCTGCTGGGATCATTGATTTGGCTTTTTGTTACTTAAAACAAACAGCTGAATCATTGAACTATAGAACTTTAGAACTAAAAGGCACCTTAGAGATGCTAGTAGTACTAGTTAATCCAAATTATTTAAAATTCATTTATCAAGTGAGCTCCCCTTCCCATCCAATTGCTACTGTTTTTGAGAAATCAAAGAAAAAATAGGGACAGAATATTTCCTGGAGTTGAGACCTAGGTACATTGACCATGATCTTAGGATAAGATCATGCATAAGAAAGATGAAATACATGCAGGAGAGTATGATAGCAGAGGGACAGGATCCTACCTGGCTGTGGTCACTAGCAGAAAAGAAGTTCAACTAAAGAGTCTAATCCTAAAGAATGAATAGGTCAACAGAATGACAATAATTAAATAATATACCAAACTTATAAGATGCAGCCAAAACTCTTTAAAAGTTTATATAAGTTAAAAAAAAAAAAAGGCATGCAATTAAAAAAGGTAGAAAATGAATAAATTAAAAATCTCCAATAAATTACCAAATTAGAAATTCTGAAAACAAAAGATAGATGAATAAGACTGAAAGAAAACTATTGCATTAATAAATAAAACAAAGACCTAGTTTTATAGGGGAAAAACAACAGAAAAACCCTTAATTAATTTGATTAAAAAAATGAAAGAAAACCAAATTACCGGTATCAAAATGAAAAGAGTAAATTCACCATCAATGAAGAGGCAATCAAAACAATAATTAGAAGCTATTTTACCCAACTATACATCAATAAACCTGATGATCTAAGTGAAGAAGATGAGTATTCATAAAAATATAAATTGCACTTAACCCCATTTTAGAAAAAAGAAACTGAACAAGTCATCAATGAACTAAGAAAAAACAAGAATAAGGTACAAACTCAGAACAGCTACTTCTACTTCAAATAAAAATGTTAAATGATCACAAGCTCCAAGAGAATTCTTGGAAGAGCTTAAAAAAAGATTTTGAAAACAAATAAGAAAAGTTGATAAGGAGAGAGGGAGAATAATTCAAGAAAATTATGAGAAGAAAGCCAAGCAATTTGAAAGAGATCCAAAAATTTAAGAAAGAAAATAATTCCTTAAAAATGAGAATCAGAAACGTGGAAGCTAAAAACTTTATGAGATACCAAGATATAATAAAATAAAATAAAAAGAATGAAAAAAATTGAAGATAATATGAAACATTTCATTGGAAAAACAACTTACCTGAAAACAAATCTAGGAGAGACCATTTAAGAATCAGACTATCAGAAAATTATGATCAAAAACAATCTAGACATTAAACTTCAAGAAATCACTAAGGAAAATTACCCTGACTTTTGAGAACTAGAGGGTTAAATATAAATTGAAAAAAAAAAATCCACAGATAACCACCTGAAAGAGATCATAAGATGAAAACTCACAGAAACATCATAGCTAAATTTTGAAGCTCCCAGGTCAAAGAAGAAAATATTACAACTAGAAACAAACAATTTAAGTACCATGGAAATACAATCAAGATAACACAAGATTTAACAATTGTTATTTAACAAGATTAAAAAACCGAAGGGCTTGGAATAACATATTCCAAAAAGCAACAGAGGAGTTGGGTCTGCAACCAAGAATAATTTGCCCAGCAAAACTGAATGTAATCCTGCAAGGGGTGAGGTGGGGGATTTTAGATATTTAATGAATTGGAGGATTTCCAGGTATTCTTGAGGAACAGATAAAAACTGAATGGAAAATATGACTGGAAAATCAGAAGAAACATAAAGTAAATATAAAGACCAATTATAAGAGATTTAATAAGGTCCAACTGTTTGCTTCTCATGTGGGAAAACATTATCTGTAACTCTTTAAGAATGTTATCAGTATTACAATAATTTGAAAGAGCATATATAGATAGAAGATTTGAGATTGAGTTGAGTGTGATGGATGATCCTAAAAAAATAAAATTGGATAGGAAGAGGTAAAATGAAGCAATCATTGCATAAAAACAAGATGTGAATGAAAGAACCAGTTCAGTGGAGGGCAAGAGATAGAGAGCTAGTAGTACTAAAACTGTATTCTTATCAGAACTGGGTTAAAGATGATTTCAGAAAAACCTTGGAAGACTTTGTGAACTGATTAAAGGAGAAATGCACAGAACCAGGACATTATACACAGTAACAGCACTGTCATACAATAATCAAATGTGAATGACTTAGTTATTCTCAACAATAAAATAGAATTGTCTGGGATCAAAGGACTCATGTTGAAAAAATACTAAATACCTCTAGAGAGAAAATTAATGAACTCAAAATGAAGATTGAAACATACTTTTTTTTTTGCATTTATTTTTTTGTTTCTTTGGATTTTCTTCTGTAACGTGGTAAGTATGGCAATGTATTTTGAATGATGTCTCACACATAACTGATAGCAAATTGTTTGCTTTCTCAAGGTGGAAAGGTATAAGAGGAAAAAACAGAATTGGAAATGCAAGATGTTAAAAAAAATCAACATTTAATTGGGAAATGTTTGAAAAAATTGGTAAAAAAAAAATATATATATATATATATATATATTTTAAAAAAAGAAAGTAGGCAGCAGGATAATTTCAGAGAGGCCTGGAGAAATTGAATGAACTGATGCTAAATGAAATGAGAGAACCAGGAGATCACGGTACACAGCAACAACAAAATTACAAAAAGATCAATTCTGATGATGTGGCTCTTTTCAATAATGAGATGACTGAGGCCAGTTCCAATGATCTTGTGATAAAGAGAGCTATCTCTACCCAGAGAGAGGACTATGATACTGAGTATGCATCACAATAAAGCATTTTCACTCTTTTTTTGTTTGCTTGCATTTTGTTTTCTCTCATTTTCCCTTTTTAATCTGATTTTTCTTGTGTAGCATGATAATTATAAATATATATACGCATATTGGATTTAACATGTTTTAACATGTTTAACATATATTGGATTACTTACTATCTAGGGGAAGGGGTATGGGGGAAGAGAGGGAAAAATTTAGAACACAAGGTTTTGCAAGGATCAATGTTGAAAATTTATTCATGCATATTTTTTGAAAATAAAAAGCTGTAATAAAAAAATGTTTTTAAATTAAAAAAAGAAGGTAGGAGAGGTTCCTGAAGGATGTTTGATAACTACTACCAGAATCTTGTTTAGGTATTAAATATGGTTTAAATGAACTCAAAGCAATTACTCTTACTTTGAGTAATTACTTGAGTAATTTAGTAAGAGTAATTACTTTGAATTTCATTCAATCCATATTTGCTATCTAAATTTTAGAAACCTGCAGGTAACAATGGGGAGTAAGAAGTATTTTAACTTCTCACCTTGACCAATGAGTCAGGGAATATGAGTGAAATCATGGTCAATATTTGAAAAGATAACCAGGAAAGCTAATGACATCAGAAGAGAGCCAAGTCTCAATGAGAACAGGAAGATGAAAGAAAACAGAGAAAGTCTAAAATGAGAACAAATTTGTTACTTGTGAAGCAGGCATTCCAAAGAGTACAGCCAAAGAAATAGGTAGCTTTTAGAGGAGTTCATAGGGGGCAGAAAAGAAAGGAGAAATCAGTGAGGGACAGAGGACAGGAGTTCAGAATCAATGGGAAGGGGGAAGAGTATGATGCAGTGAGAGTTCAATAATCACTGAGGAATGAGTTCAGGTAGATAATCATCAGGTTTGATGATCTGAGCCAACTAGAAATCTTTCCAGGATATTAAGCAGCAATCTGTTAAGTTTCAGGCAAAGTAACTGGTGCAGTGGGAGTACCAGTAAGTCAAGGGGCTGAGGGGGAGTGAGATAGAATAGCTGCCATAAGATGTAGAACATAAGGAAAAACCTTCCTTTGGTAGCAGAGACATGAATATCAAAATTTGCCCTTGTGTGCCACCAATTTTTCAATTTTCTTTGGTCCACTCACTTCCTAGACTAAGACTTGCTCACTTACCCTTTTAACCCATACGAGCAGTTTGGATTGGTGCTCCAGAGCAGTAGTCACTTAGCTTTTATTCTAATATTTAGGGAATTTAGGAATTTAAGGAATAGCCCTTGGGGTTGACTTCCCATCAACACTATGCTTCCAAACACTTTACTAATTTATTTCTCATGAATATAACAGCCATAATACTCAAACTTCAATGAAACACTTGCTAAAAATGCAAAGCAAATACAAATCTATATAATTTTCTATAGTTATACTTCCCCACTTCCCCAAAATGCAGCGTATCCACAGAGTGATTACACACACACCCAGGGCAGTTAGGCATATATGTGGGAAGTATACGTGGCCAGATGTAGATTATAGATTAATATGTAGATTATATTGTAGATGTAGATTATAAATTAAATATATTTAATATAGATTATAAATGTAGATTATAAATTGTAGATTATAAATTAAAGTCCCTTGAGAGATGTAGTTTCTCAGTTTAATAAATACACCCAGTGCTAAGTTGTGCTGACCCATAATGTGCTTGGCTAACAAAACAACCAAACTAGTCCATCTACTGAACTACTTCTCTGATGCTTAACTTTCAAAACGTTCCCTGGCTTAACTGTGCTTACTCCTCCACAGCAACTATAGTATTCATCATTTCTAGATTCAGGCTTATTAGTCAATGTCTTCAGCTACACTGGTAGCGTGTAAAAGACACTAAAGACACTAACCTTTATATTAAAGGTGGGAAAAGCACCTCCAACTCTACACACTAGCAGAATTTTTATACTTCTCTACCACCCAATAATAAATAGCAATGCAGAGAAGCAAGGGAATACCATGGGAATTTTTTGAAGAGAAGATAAAGCTTAAACAGCTATTATGGGGAATGAGTTAGAGAATCAATTATGGAAGAGTAAAAGAATTACCTTGTGAAAATGAGGATCCATTTACCTCTGTTGTAGCCTCAGTCAAGACATTTACATCACTTCTTATAAGCTTCATTCAGTAGAATGTTATGAAGAGGCAGAAAATAAAGAAATAATCCAGGATTGGAGTTTGACTAGATGTGAGAAATGCCCTATTGATTGGTTTTGCTAAAATGATTTTTTTCATTTGTAATCTTTACGAAAAGTGATACCTTTCTGGGTAGCAGAGGAAGGAGAGATATATTCAGAAAAGAATGTAATGGACAAACAGATTGATTTGGTACTGGTTTAAAAAATAGAGAAATCGATTAGTGAAACAAATTAGGTATACGATATAAACCAACCTAATTGTTTTTAGTTTGATAAATTCAAAGAGTCCAAGGTAAGGACTTGATATTTAAGAAGAACTGCTGGGAAAACAAAAAATAATTTGACAGATATTAGGTTTATATCAACACTTTACACTATATATCAAGTAAATTTCAAATGGATACATGACTTAGATATAAACAGCCATATCATTAACAATAGAAGGGAAAGGAAGAAATTATCTTTCACGTTTATGAATAACAGAACAGTTTATGAAAAACAGGTAATAGAGAGGATCCATTAAAAATAAAAAGAACAATTCTGATTATATAAAATTTAAAAGTTTTCATACAAACAGAACTAAAGTATTTAAAATTAGAAAGTAATAAGCTCAAAAAATTAGTTTTCTCTGTAAATTACCTCATTTCCAAGATATAAGAATCAATCAATAAACAATTATTAAGTGCTTATTATGTCAGGTACTGTGCTAAGTACTGGGAGAAAAGAGGCAAAAGATAGTCCTTATAATTTAGTGGGGAAGACAACATTTAACAAATATATGCAAAGCCAGCTACATACAGGATAAATAGAAATAATTATCAGAGAGAAAATACTGGAATTAAGAGAGATTGGGGAAGGCTTCCTTTAAAGATGAGATTTTAGGTGGTACTTAAAAGGAAACCCAGGGAAATCAGTTGTGTGAAAAGAGGAGAGAAAAAATGTGTAAGAATAAGAGTCATTCACCAATTGATAACAGGCAGTTTAAAAAAGAAAAGAAAGAAAGCATAAGCAATCATATAAAATATTCTAAATCACCAATAAAATTAGAGAAATATAAGTCAATACAATTTTGAAGTTTATCCTTACAACAGAATGGCAAAGATGAGAGTTTAAAGCTTCTTAAATAAGTTAAAAACAATCCCATCTTATACAAAATTCTACTCTTTGACAGAAGTATCTATATCTTCTTCTAAACTATCATATAATATTAATATAACATTTATTAGATTAATAGAGATATGATACTTCTAATAAGGTCGTGTTTATCTTATTTTAGAAGTAACATTACTTGTGGGGCATCATCTCTGTAGTTAGCATAGAGGATTGAGCACTGAACCTTGATTTAATCAGGAAGATCAAAAATCTAATCCAGCCAGATATTAATTAGTTGTATCACTGGGCAAATCATCTAATTTCCTCATCTGTAAAATGGGAATAATAATAGCACTTATCTCCCAAAGTTGTTGAGAGGCTAACATTTATAAAGTACTATAATAAAGGTTATCTATTAAATCAAATAGATAATTTCTTCCTTTTCTTCCTCAGACTTGTTCTGTACTCTGAAGAACAACTTTTCATTTTTGCTTTCAGACCATCTGTTTGTTTGATTGCAATTGTAAGCTCATTTATCTTGTATTTTTAAGACAAGCATATAATACTTTCATTTTATAGCTCATTTTATTGATACAATAGCAAAATTCCCGTATGTTGTGATCAAGCACATAACAATTGTGCTCAAATGTAATGTGGCCTGACCTCAAATTCCTAAATACTTTTCATGATTCATAGAACAAGATAACTGATATTTTATATTTTTAGAGATGAATAAGTTAATTGACCCTTACTTGCTCCAATATAACTAGCCCAATCTGATGGACCGCCTTCCCAAGGAGCAGTATCAAGGACTACTTTTGTATAGGCTTTAATAAAGCAGATCATTCAGCAGCAAAAAGTAGGATCTCACCAATGAGCAGATTTCTGTGTGCAACATGCTACATGGAACAATCATCTTCCGTGTTAAAGGTGTAACATTACTTTTAGTTTGATCATTGGAAATTATTTTCATAATATTTAATATTTCATAAAAATACAAAGTATTAAAAACCATGTGTACAAATATTTTATTTTTCAATTTTAGGATGGAGGAGAGGGAAAAAATTGGCATCTAAAGGTAAAATTATATTTTATATTCTTTTTAGGAATATTAACAGAATAAATTCAAAGTAAATCAAGATAAGCAATTAAAAATCTGATTTCCAATTACCCAAAATAGTAGGAATTTGTCAACACTAATATTAAACTTCCTTTAAAAAAAAAAAAGAAAATACTAGTTTTTAAATACTTTAAAATCATGCTCAAAACTAATCAAACCAAAAAGCAACAAAGACCATCTTAAAATTGGATTTTTCCATTGTTGTGACATAATTTAAAAAAATTCATCAGACTAGAAGAAAACCTTGTATAGTAAGTTCAGAAGAGATCAGTTGTAATGGCTCTACTATAACAATGAAACATCCAAGATGCTTAGAAGCTAAATGCAACCCAGATTAATTATAGTATCCCTCTTGAAAACTTATGGTCACATGTGAAAATTTTACATATGAAATTAAATTCAGTGAACTCATTTACTTCCTACATGAATTCAATCTGCAAATTTTCTGCCACACCTGGAAATCTTTATTCAGTATTTTGATAGAAAGGAAGTTACAGGTCAGAGTTGAAAATCACTGGCAGTAATGAACACTGATACTAAGAGTCAAATTGTTGTTGGTCTTATCAGACTCATTGTACACAATCAAATTCTCCAGATCCGATTTTTTTTTTTCAATGTCTCAACTAAAGCTTTTAGTTTTAGTACTTCTAGGATGCTGTGATCCTAAATGGCACAGAGAGACACAGTAACCAAAACCAAAACCAAAAAACAAACAAACAACAACCAAAAAAATCCTCACCTCAGATAAATAACTTTCTCCCCTTTAAAATCAATTAAACATTTTTTGCGGAACTGAATAAAAACAAAAATCTGTATTTAGCAAGAAGTGGCTTCAAAATTTATTTATCCAACCTTATGATGTGAAGCAACAGTAATAAAAACTTCAGTACTCAGGTAATTACAATGATAAACCACAATTTCAGAAGACTAAGTATGAATGTGCTATTCACCTCTTCCCAAAGAAGTAATTGAATTTTTAATTCAGAATGAAACATCCATTTTTAAACAAGATCAATGTGGGAATTTATTTTGCATATTTGTGATGGGGGAATATTTTCCCTTTTTATTCAATTGAGGGAACTGAAAAGGAAAGAAAATAAATGTGTGAAATAAATGCTTCACACGAATTGATGCTGAGTGAAATGAGCAGGACCAGGAGATCATTATATACTTCAACAACAATACTATAGGAAGACCAGTTCTGATGGACCTGGCCATCCTCAGCAGTGAGATCAACCAAATCATTTCCAATGGAGCAGTAATGAACTGAACCAGCTACGCCCAGAGAAAGAACTCTAGGAGATGACTAAAAACCATTACATTGAATTCCCAATCCCTATATTTATGCCCACCTGCATTTTTGATTTCCTTCACAAGCTAATTGTACAATATTTCAGAGTCTGATTCTTTTTGTACAGCAAAATAACGGTTTGGTCATGTACACTTATTGTGTATCTAATTTCTATTTTAATATATTTAACATGTACTGGTCATCCTGCCATCTGGGAGAGGGGGTGGGGAGTAAGAGGTGAAAAATTGGAACAAGAGATTTGGCAATTGTTAATGCTGTAAAGTTACCCATACATATAACCTGTAAATAAAAAGCTATTAAATAAAAAAAAAAGAATAAAAAAATGGGAGTAAATAAAAAAAAGAAAGAAAGAAATGCTTCATATCCAATCTTTTTTTAATTCTTTGTATTCCAATCTATTCGTGTTTGTTAATGATTAGTTTCAAAATAAAAAAGAAAAGTTAATTTTTTTAAACTTTACTTTTTCAAAGTCTTTGATAACCAGGTTGTTTGCTAGTTAATTTTACCTTAAATTGAGCATTTGGAATAAGTGACAATATAATACCTATATGATAGTTCAAGCACTGTTGGCAACAGGGACAGAAGAAATGCTAAGATTTTTGCAGAGCAGCACAATCAGGGACTGGTGTAAGCAAAGGAAATAAAAGAGAACAACTTGAAATTCAGTAATCAGAGATGGGATGGCCCCAATTTGAACAAAACCAGCATATAACTAACATGAATAGAAGACAAAGAATCCACAAACACAGACAGTCCCCATAGTTCATGGCCAACCAAGAGACAGATTAACTGTGTGCCCAGGGGCAAAAATAACTGAGTCATTTGCAGCAATAGCCTTAGTCCACAAAGATAACAAACATCATCACTACAAAACACACTGCATAAACAGGGATGTTTGCAAATGTATTAAAGAACTTAATCACCACCTTACCAAAAAGCTAGGTGAGAATCTTTACTTAAAGCAATTTTCCTCATTCTCTGGAAAAATTCAAAAAAGCAACTTTTCTAGAACTCTCAACATGTTGATTAAATTTATTTCTTTGAATTGTTTACTTCAGAAATAGAATCTTATTGTTAATTATTCAAAATCATATTGTCAGATTGCTTATTTTCCAGTGAATCATATAGTCAAACATCTATAAGCACTAAGATTGCTAAGTACAAATTTCTACAATGTGCTGTTTAATGTTCAATAATTAGATAAATATATTAGAAACTATTTTTGATGAACAAAAATGATGAACAGTACTTGTGCAGTTTATAGTCTCAGTATTACCATGATGTAATTTGTATAACCAATCAAGAAAAATGAACAAGAATAATTAAAATATAGCCAATGGAATACTGGCAGAATAGCATTAGTATTCTAATATGACTCAATGGCTTCCAATTTCCAGGGTCCTTTAAGAAAGAGGATATATAAGGAAAGAGACTATAAAACCAAACTGTACAACACAGTCTTCAGTTACTTTGGATGCTAATATTTCCACTTAAAAGTGAAATCTCTAAAATCTCAGGTTCAAATCTTTCAGGGACTAGAAATCACATCTGAAAAATTTATGTCGTAATCTAAGATTCTTTCCATTCTGTACTAAACAAAAGAAGTTACAGATTTTCTGAGTATACATAGAGTTTACAAACTAGTTAATTCTATTTCAGAGCTGCATTTTACCTCCATATCCTTCTCATAGTGGTGAGGCTTAAGTTAGTTTAGGTTATCCAGAAACTAAACAACTCCTAGCTATGCCACTAGTATAAAAAAGCAGATAATTAAGGTTTTCTGGTGGTTTGAAAAATAGTTCTGATACTAGCTATATGATCATGAGCAAATCACTTAACCTCCCTGAGCCTCAATTTCCTCATATGTAAAATAAGGTTGATGACATAAGTAGTATCTACCTCACATGATTGCTGGGAAGATCAAATATGAATGTAGAACTCTAAACTTTGAGTAACCATATTGTCAGATATTATTTTTAAAATTACATTTTTCTTTTACCTGGAGGGGAGCGGGATTTTTACCTGTGATTTCATTCCCTTGTATAAGGAAGTTCAAATGTTCTATCCATCCAAGTTCTACTACTTAACACTCTTAACAGAATTGCCCTGGATAATAGAGCTAGTATGTGTCAGGACTAGATTACATTTCTTCATGACTCCATCAAGCCAATTTCATTATGGCTGAACTAATTCCAAAACCAAAGTCTTGTTATTGATATGTGTTGCAAGAATACAGAATAATTCAATTGGCCTGAATTTCCATCACCTTGTATACATATCTAAAAGGTACATTTTTGTTTGTTTTTATTTCCCCATAGACAAATAGCTAGGAGGTAGGTGGGTCCTCCCACACTTCCAAAGGAAGGGAAAAAGAGGCTACGATGCACCAAATTGGATCTCACCCCAGCAAGAGGGGGAGGGCAGGTTCGAGGCAACCAGAACTCCAATGAATTTCTTTGCCTCATCCTAACAATGAAGCCAATTTTAAATCCAATCTTCAAACCCCTTTTCACTCAGGATGAGAAAAGTCAAGTAAATAAAATGACCAACCCAAAGACAAAGTAAGGATGGGATAACTCAACTAGACCACATTCAATTTTTCCAAAAACTGCATAGCAGTTTGGATTTAAGACTATGCAGTGTATGGTTTGTTCAAGGCATCTATCGAGATCCTAGCTGGGTTCATAAGGAATGGAGTACACGTGCTATATAAGGGCTAAAAGCAAGAGAAAGACGCTGTAAAACACACTGCATTACAAGAGTCACCGAAGAAAGGTCCATTCTCTCCTGACCAGTCTGCTAAACAAATAACTGCGAACTCAATGTGATTTTTACCACAGAACAGGATTAAAAAAAAAAAAAAAAAAAAAGCAAGTTGGCCACTCTGCTTTTATGTGTATTGCTAAGCTGTTCCAGATGAAAATCAAGATTTTTTTCCCCTCTCCAAGTCCTCACATTGAACAAGCCCAAGGGGCTACAAGGAACTCATTCCTTTGTAAGGCTCAATCCAAGGGACACTGAACAGATTCCCCAAACCAGCAGGAAGCAGTGAGTTATCCATTTGGCATTATAGCTATAAACGTACTTCAGACTCATTAAGAGGAATTTATCCTTTGATTTAAAAATAAACAGACGCACACTCAGCACCAAGCTGCATCACACATTTAAAGTTTCCAGAACTTAGGGTTTTTTAAATCATATTCCAAAGAATTTTTAAAATGTGCATCACATTTTCTCACCCCAAGACAGAAGTTTGCCACACGTGGAAGTGAGGGGAATATGAGGGAGGAAAGGGAAAGATGGACGAAATCCAACTTGTGCTCTGACCAGATTTGTCTTTGTCAACCAGGTCTAGGGATTGCAGTGTAACTTTGTGAGGAGATCTGAACAAGCTTCGGACATTTCACAGTATACACAACCAGATTTAACAGCCATCGGCCTGATACTCAACTCTAGGGACTGAGATTTACACAAGTGTCCAGAAGAAGCTTTTCAATGCTGTCACCAAAGGGGGGGTGGGGCCGGGATAGTTCGATTAAGAAGGAAAGGGGCTGGAGAATCAGAGTCCCTGATATTCCTCTGACGTAGGGTTAAAGGAGAGCAAAGGAAAAGTGTCCTCCCACGCTTGCGATGCCGGAGTCCAACAGGGCAACCGAAGTCCCCTACTATTGTTAGGTTACAGCCGTGTCCACCAGCTCAGCCCAGAACCTCCGGCTTCCAAAAAGCCCCACCCACCACCCTATCTCCGACCAAAGCGAAGCCCATCCTCACCTGCCCCATACCCCCACACCCCACTTCCAGGGGCCGCCCAAGGTCCGATCCTGCTCAGCCCTTTACCACCACCACCCAGCTTTCCCCGTAGCCAAGCGACTTCTACAAGTTGCTGCAGCGGCAGTTGCCCTCCCTCTCCCCACACCCATGCCTGCCTCCCCTCACCGAGGACAAGTCCGATGCCCTCCACTTCCTCCGACCTGGCTTCCCAATCGCTCCCCCCTCCACACCTCCTCCCCACTCTTCATTGTTCCCCAAAACAGCTCTTACGTCTCGGGACTGGAGCTGGAGCCGGAGCCGGACTGGAGCTGGGGCTGGGGCTAGAGCTGCCGCTCACTCCAGCGTCCGGGGCTTGGGTTCCCGCTGCTCTCCCCGCTCCTTCTCCTCCTCTTCCTCCCCCTCCCCTGCGCCGCGGGCCCCGGGCTGCTGAGGGAGGCGGCGGCGACTGCTGCTGCTGCTGCTGCTGCTGCTGCTGCTGCTGCTGCTGCTGCTGCTGCTGCTGCTGCTGCTGCTGCTGCTCGCGCGGCTCCTGGGCTGGGGCTGCAGCGGCTGCTTTCTATTAATACTCCCGGGTACTGCTGGCTCTCGTCTCCGGCGCACAAGTAGAGCTGGCAGGGGCCGGCGGAGGTCCGAGCCATTAAAGGGTTCCCGGGAAAGGAGGAGAAGGGGAGGAGCAGGAGGACGAAAGACGAGGGGAGGAGAGGGAAGGTAGCGGGCTCAGGGTCGCCATGTCCGGCTCGACGCCTAGGCAAACACCATTTGCACGGGAGAAGCCCGAGAGGCGGTGGCTATGCCTCTTTCCTTCCCCGCCCCTTTTTCCCTCCCCACCCCTTCAAATAAAATTAAAAGGCCGAACAGCGGCTGCAAAGACGCAGGCGACTGACTTGCCTCGGGTAGACCCGGCCGGCGAGCGGGAACTGAACTCAGCGGCCCCACCGCCGTGGTCGCCGCACCTCCCCGCCCCTAAGCCAGCCCCCTCCGGAGGAGGGAGAGAGAAAGAAGGAGAGGATGGGGGGAGGGGGAAGCTACGGTGGAGAAGAGAGAGGGAGAGGGAGAGGGAGAGCTACAGCCCCCTCCAGCGTTCGGTCCTGTTTCCAGCCAGGCTGCTTCCCAGGCGCCGCCCCGCCCCGCCCCAAGCTCCAAGGGAGACCCCAGGACACGCCCCGGGTCCCAGGGACACAGCTTGGGGGGTTATGCCAAAAGGAAGGTGAGAGGTGCCTGGGAAGGCTGTCGCCAAACCGGAGCAGACTATGGAATCGTCCCCCATCCTTCCCACCCGGCACAAACAATGCTCCCCTCTCCCCGAAAAGACGCCCCCCCCCCCTTTTCCCCAAGCTCCACGCGGGACTCCCTATCCCTAGTTCTTATCCTAATTGAAGGTCTGGGCGATGCCACCTAGGAGTAAATGAAAATGGGAGAGGGGAAAAGGAGAGATTTGAGCCATTCTTTATACCTTTTAGGAGAAAGAGCCAGGTTTGCCGATTTTAAAGAAAGAAAACTAGCGAGGCTAATGAGCAGGTAAAACTCGAGACCGCGTAGAGGTTTAAATAAAACAACTAAGTATACCAAGACCCTAAGATTTCTCCCAGTCTTTCTTTGTAATTTGTAATTTGAAGCAGAGTCCCACCTAGCTACCCACCTCTCTTCGGCTGCCCCTGGAGACAGGAGCTTGTCTTTGCTGCAAAAGCAGCCGCGCCACCCCTTTCCTCCACGGGCGCGCTCCGCCTCTCTCGCGCCATCGCTACCTAAAGGCTGCAAAGGGGTTAATCCCGAAGGGATCAGCTGCCACAAAAGCCCGTCCCACCCAGCTAGAGGAGCCTTAAGTGGGCCCTAGGTCAGGCGTAACCAGTATTCCCAGCTGTTCCAACCCATTCCGGCCCTTCCTTCCTTCTCCTGGACTTTGCTGCAAGGAAGATTCGGCCAGTGGGAGGCACACCTGGATTCCTCCCCTTCCATTCCCCAGTCCGTCACTCTCGCCCTAGCTATGAAGTCTGGCTCTCCCTCTGGAAGGTAGACAAAGTCCATATACTCAGTTTATTTTCTTTCCGTGGGTGAGAGTGGACTGTTGGCTAGAAACCTGTCGTACTCTGCCCCCACGCATTTGCAAAGCTCAGGTGAACTCGGAACGACCAGGAAGACGTGCTCCCGTGGCCCGATTGACAAAAGAGAGATATAATTTCAGCAGGTGCTGCCATAAGTATTCACCCTTTAGACTGCTATCTTTATCGCCCCTCCGGCACCTTCTAGCATCCCGGTAGTATCTTTTCCCTTATCCTAACAGATAAGAGCCCTCTTGGTCTTTTTTTTTTTTTTTTTTTTTTTTGAAAGGTTCTTTGTGACAATTCTGAATCTGAGCTTTAAGAGACAGAAATGAGAAAAATAAAAAGACACCATCAGATTTCCTTGCCACCAAATCCACTAAAAGTTCTTAGTTTTTTTTCTGTGTTCACCTCAAAGACACACTGGACCTAAGATCCTGAGTTTGACTCCGAGTCAGAATTATAGACCCTAGACCGTTAGAGCATCTCCACTAATGAGAAAAGTTTTAATAAATGGAATAGTATTTTTGTTTACCATTTCAGCCAACTTGCAGATCCAGGAGAGTACTCCTTATTGGGGATGCTTAAAATTTACAGATTATTGAATGGTTCCAAAAGAGACTTTTCTATTTTTCATGTCATTTTTTTTTTACCCTCCTTATGTATGAAAATGCCAATGAAGAGAGCAAACAGTAGATCTAAAAAGTTCAACAATGAATCTAGTGGAGCTGAGGCTCACAATATGACTGGGCCATTAGGTTAAGCTCAGGGGCTAACCTCTCTCTAATTGAGTGATTTTTAAAAATTATTCCAGGAATTAGCAGGAGTGAAGAAAAGGATATTTAACTAGCTGATATGATGTTGGGGAAGATACCTGTCCCTTCCAAGGCCTCAGTTTCCTCATTTGTAAAATTGGGGATCGAATAGGAATATGTCTACAATACTATAGGGATTCCAAAAATTTGTATAATTTTAATTAAATTGAAAACAATTTTAAAAGGTTCCTTATATCAAGAGTTAAATATGGTATTAGGTTAAGTACCAGGATATTAAAAAAAAAATCTTATTAGCTAAAAAAATCTCAAATCCTTTCCAATTCATAAACCAAATTATAAGACCATATATCACAGATCCACACCTCAGAAGAAACTTCAAAAATTACATAGCCAAATCCCTCTCTTTTACAAAGGAGGAAATTAAGGCTCAAGGAGGTCTAGGCTTCCAAAATTACAAAGGCAATAGATAAATAAATAGATAAAAACAGCAAAATGTAGGTATAAATATATATATATATTCAAATATATATTGCCCATATAAGTGTGTATGTAAGCACATGCTTTTATAAAGTATACATGTAATTATAGATTAGCTATAATCTCAAATAGGATTGTATATATATTTCCTATGATAGATTTATATTGAATGTATATTTTATTATGTATAATTTGTATTGCATTTATATTATACTGTATTGCAGTACTGTATTGCATATACTGTATGATAGATATGAACATATATGTGTATATATGGTGGATATACATAATAAATACAAATGTTGACTACAATCTATAATCTCAGGGATAGAATTTGAATAGAGTTCCTCAGTTCAGAGCCAGTGTTCTTTCCAGTCAACAAGCATTCATTATGTGTCAGCTATGGACACTGTCCTAAGTACTGGGCATATAAAAGACTCAAAGACAGTCAGTCTCTTCTCTCAATGAGTTTAATTGGGAAGATAACAGGGAAATAACTATGTCTTCACTAAAGAAGTTCTGAAAAAGTGAGAATTGTTTGTCATTTTCTGTCAATTATTCAAGACAGATGTCTAAGCTTAAAAATTCAGAAACCTCTAGGTCCCCAGTTAATCTTCATTGTTCTTATAAATTTTCAGTGCTGAGCTCAGCTGGTCAAAAAACTTTATGTATATCTGAGAGCCTTTCTAGATATAAAGCAGTCACCTCATACATAACCTCTGTTTTTCAAACCTTCTGAAATCTTTTCTTCCACCACTCATCATTCCAATCTCACATTTCCTGAAGTCTGGAGAAGAATATTAGAATGCATAGATCTTTGGGGAAGTAAAATGAAATAAGGTAAAAAGTGAAGAATTTGCTGGTCATCTTTTTTTCTTTGCTTTTCTAAACAAGAAAAGTAGAAATCCAGGAAAATGTCACAAAAGAGCATCAGATTGCAAATATTTTTAATTTAGCTATAATCTTATTCTTTTGATTTCAGGAACTCTCCTGGGGAGAATTGGTCTGGGGAAGATAAGTCATGTTTGATGGGCACTTGAAATACTTTCATTACCAACATGCTGGCCTCCTTTTCACAATGATGAGTCCCTGTGGGGCCTCTGTTTGGGGGAGAACTCTGGTCTCTACAATCTTCATTCCCCTTCCCCCTTCTAATTCTGACATTTCAGACTTCAATACCAACCCCTAGGACAAGTACTTTCCTTCCTTCCTTCCTTCTCTTTTTTCCTCCTCCTTCTCCTCCTCCTCCTCCTTCTCTTCCTCCTCCTCTTTCTTCTTCTTCTTCTTCTTCTTCTTCTTCTTCTTCTTCTTCTTCTTCTTCTTCTTCTTCTTCTTCTTCTTCTTCTTCTTCTTTTTCTTCTTTCTTCTTCTTCTTCTTCTTCTCTCTCTCTCTCTCTCTCCCTTTCTCTCTCTCTCTCTCTCTCTCTGTCTCTCTTTCTCTAGCTCTGTTTCCACACACACACAAAACCCTTCAATTTTGTTTTGTTTTGTCTTCTCCCATTCAATTTAAGTTTAATGAGGACTGGGTCTTTCTTTCTATTTGTATTTGTATCTCCAGTATTTTGTCCAATGATTGGCATAAAGTTAATGCATAATAAATGGTTATTGTCTGCCTGTCTGGCTATTTGCCTCTAAAAAGAAGTAGGATTGTGAGAGGAAAATTATATATGTGTCATGTGTACTTCCCTAAAGATCAGTAATCCCCTTTTATTCTTGCTTTATAGTTATATGTTTAAGGTCCTAATTAAAATAACCTTGTTATCCACCAAGATTTATAATACTGAATGACTGGGAAAAAGCATTTATTAAGTACTTACTATATGCCAGTCACTGCTAAGCTCTGGGAATACTAAAATAAGCTAATGACTTGATTCTTGCCCACAAGGGATCTATTACCTTCTTTTGAGGTAGTTTATTAAGGTTTACTTTATTAAAGTTGACCCTATTGAGGTCAATATGTAAAGAGGAGCTAAACTGGAAAGAGGCAAAGGAAGGTAGCAATTTAGGACAGAATAACTAGATCTGGGAAATAGTGTGGCTACTTGTTTCTGGTCAAGATAAAGTAAGAGGTTACTCGTCAAAAAACAGGCTTTCCAGGCAATTCTAGTAGAAGGAAAAGGAAGACCAGAATATTTTTTTTTATTTTAATAGCCTTTTATTTACAGGTTATATGTATGGGTAACTTTACAGCATTGATAATTGCCAAATATTTTGTTCCAATTTTTCCCCTCCTTTCCCCCACCCCTTCCCCGAGATGGCAGGATGACCAGTAGATGTTAAATATATTAAAATAATTAGATACACAATAAGTATACATGACCAAACCGTTACTTTGCTGTACAAAAAGAATCAGACTCTGAAATATTTTACAATTAGCCTGTGAAGGAAATCCAAAATGCAGGTGGGCAAAAATATAGGGATTGGGAATTCAATGTAATGGTTCTTAGTCATCTCCTAGAGTTCTTTCGCTGGGCATAGCCTCTTAGTTCATTACTGCTCCATTGGAACTGATTTGGTTCATCTCATTGCTGAGGATGGCCATGTCCATCAGAATTGGTCATCATATAGTATTGTTATTGAGGTATATAATGATCTCCTGGCCCTGCTCATTTCACTCAGCATCAGTTTGTGTATCTCTCCAGACCTTTCTGAAATCATCCTGTTGGTCATTTCTTACCAAACAATAATATTTCATATATTCATATACCACAATTTATTCAGCCATTCTCCAATTGATAGGCATCCACTCAGTTTCCAGTTTCTGGCCACTACAAAGAAGGCTGCCACAAACATTCATGCACATACAGATCCCTTTCCCTTCTTTATGATCTCTTTGGGATATAAGCCCAGACCAGAATATTTCTTGCTTTGGACATGAGAATACTAAGAGTTAGAAGTAACAAGACCTTTCTAAAATCATTGCTAATATGAAATAGATTTGGGACTTAAACATAGATTTTCTAATATAAATCTAATGGTTGTTTCTCCAGAACATCATTTTTTAATATCCCAACATGAGTTGCAGAAGAAAATCATGAAAAATGGTTTTCCCTAGAAAAGTCATATATCCCAATGGAGAAACAAAAATAGAACAGTTGTGGTTCTTCTTCCCAAGACTAAAAGGTAGTTAAGTCCCAAACCTGAAATTTAAAATTATGTGTGACCTACCTCCATGCCACAGTGTAGCATTAGCATGGCCTTGGTAGAGTGTTATGATCATATGATATATGACCTTTGTAGCTATATATCCAACTCCAGAGTCTCCTCTGAGCTGCAATTCCCCATTACCAATTGTCATTTGGTCACTGGATGTTCTATAGACATTTTAAACTCAACAAGTCTAAAACAACTTATATGCTTCTCCTTTAATCTTGTCATATTCCAACTTCTTTATTTCTCTTGAAGGGAGGCTTCCAGTAACCTAAGTTCATAACATCAGTTTTATAATGGACATTAATCATTCACCCCACTTACTACTGCAACATTCTCCTAATTGTTCTTCCAGAATCATTTTTTCTCACCTGCTTACAACTAACAAATTAATTTTTCATAAATCCAGATCCTACCATGTCTATCTTAAACTCAACAAATCTAAAACTTAACTCATATCCTTTCCCTTTAATTTTGTCATCTTCCAAGTGCTCTATTTCTCTTAAAGAGAGGCTTCCAGTAGCCTAAATCCTTAATGTCAGTTTTATAATGGACTAATCATTTACCCCACTTACCCAATCCAAGGCCAAATTTAATTATTTCTATCTTTACATCTTTCACATTTGACCCCTTCTTTCCACTTTGAGACTTCCATCACCTCTCCCCTAGGTTACTAAGCCTAGTCCTGTTAGAATAAAATATAAACTGCTCTGCTTAAGTGGCCCCAACCTATATTTCCAATCTTATTGGACATCATATCCCCTTCCATACCCTATCATCCAACTAAATAGCCTCTTCATCATATAAAACACTGGATCTTTTCTTTCTTTCTTTTTTTCTCAATAGTATTTTATTTTTTTCAGATACACAGAAAGATAGTTTTCAACATCTGCTTTTATAAGATTTTGTGTTCCAAATTTTTCTCTCTTTCTCCTTTACCTCCTCCCCTCCCCAAGATAGCAAGCAATTTGATATAGTTTAAATATGTGCAATTCTTTTAAATATTTTCCATATTTGTCATGTTGTGCAAGAAAAATCAGACCAAAATGGAAAAAAAAATTACTAGAAAGAAAAAAATGCCTAACAAAGATGAAAATACTATGAATTGAAGCATATTCAATCCACGTTCAGTCTCCAAAATTCTGTCTCTGGATAGGGATGGCATTTTCCATTCCAAGTCTATTGGAATCGCCTCAAATAACCATACTGCTGAGAAAAACCAAGTCCATCACAGTTGATCATCACATAATCTTGTTATTACTATATGCAATATTCTCTTGGTTCTGCTCACTTCACTTAGCATGAGTTCATGTAAGTCTTTCCAGATTTTTCTGAAATCAGCCTGCTCATCATTTTTTATAGAACAATAATATTTTATTACCTTCATCTACCATAACTTATTCAGCCATTCCTCAATTGATAGGCATCTACTCAATGTCCAATTCCTTGCACTTATGGGTCCTTTTCCCTCTTTTATAATCTCTTTGGGATACAGACCTGGTAGACACTTCATCTTTTCTGTCTGTACCATTGCATAGGTTGTCCCAATATCTGGGATATACTTCCTATTTATATCTATTCTGAGAGAGTGCCACCGTTCCTTGAAAATTCAGTTCAAAATCAAAAATTTTTATAAAGCATTTCCTGATCCTCCTCAGATGCTCTTTCTAGTAAACTCTCCTGTATTTAACTATTTTGTATGTATTTTATTAATTTGTATTTAAGTTGTATATGGTTGTATATATACTTTTTATCTATCCTCATTAGAACAGAAGCTGATGTCAAGTGTCAATTATTTCTATATTCCCTAGCACTTAGCACAGTGACCAGGATATAAAAAATGTTTAATAATATCTATCTGACTGATTTTAAAAAATGAAAAATTATTGATTTTCAGTTCACCTCACAGTTGTGGGAATGAGGATTTTTTATATTTCTGCTAGGAAAGTATTTTTCATGCTTCCTTTTTTGAAATTACCTTTTTTAAAAAAAATCCTGGTACCTTATTTATGATGCTAAAGAAAAAGTTTATTAAGGCCATTTTACTTGAGACAGAAAAATATAATGATACATCTTATATCCACAATGACCTTTAAAAAACATTCTACTCAGTCTTTTTATTTTTGCTTCCTCTAATTTTCTGACTTTTTCATATTACCCAAAACAGAAAATTTAGTACAAAATCTGCATTAAATATATGAAGATATTTTACATATTCCAAGGATATCATGATTGGGCTTTCTCACTGATACACATTATAAACCCTTTATGACCTTGCAGTTTTTGAGAATTTCTATGGCCAAGAAATTCATCAGCCTTCAGAGAACCCGAGTCTGGCTTTTCTGAATTTAACTACACTGATCTTCAGATGACAGAAATACCATACTTCTCCTGGTCTTGAATCCTATATCTTTGAAAACCTCCATAAACAACAATGCAGAGAAATAAAATTCTGTTTGGAGGAGAAGGGGAACATAAGAGCTAAAAATCCAGGAAATTATAAACTTCCAAGATCAAATCACTGATCTTGGTTTTGTTTCAAGCATTCAATTCTTAAAATTCCATTTTTCATATTACTTTGATACTATGTTGGATCTACGATTTCAGTGGTGTATGTTTAGCCTCCCCCAAACATATCACACCTTCTGTTCTACTACTTACCGTATATGATTCTTGTCCACATCTTTCAAAAGTCTCTCAAAGCGAGATTTGCTATGCTATACATTTACTATTATGGATGGTTTTATAATTATTATCCCATTTGATCTTCACAATAACCTTTAGAAGAAGTGCTATAATTATGTCCATTTTATAGATAAGAAAACTGAGGCAGACAGAGTTTAAGTAATATATCCAGGGTCACACAGCTCATAAGTATCTAGGGCTTAATTTCAATTCAGGTCATACTGATGCTAATCCAGAAACTGTATCTGCTATGTGATCTAACTGCAATAATGTTACCATCATGATTTTTTTTCCCTTTGAATTCTGATTTTCCCAAGAGTGTGGTGTTTCTAAACCATATGTTATAACTGGAAACATTTTGGTATTAAAGAGATGGGCTTTTTCAGTAGGAGCAGCTGGAGATCAATGAAAGCATAGCACATTTTCCAAAATATAAAACTCAACCTACTAGTTCTAGAGGCAGTTCATTTTACTTTTGAATAGTTTAAATTCTTTTTTTAATAACTTTTTTAGTGTAAATTTTCATTTTATTATGAATTTATCAATAGTCAACAGACATCCTAACATACAAAGGACAAATTTTTTAAAAAATTATAATAAATCCAACAAAGTAGTAACAAAATGGTTATTTGCATCTCCTTCTGGATTTTTGCAGGGAGGGATGATTCTGTACATTTTAAAATGTCTTTTTGATTTTCCCTTATTCTAATAATAACTAGAAAAAAGAATAATATTTTCTTTTTTGTGTGTATTGTCTCTATCACCATTCACTAATTCAGTTCTCAAAATAGTTAAGCAAAACAGATGAATACAATCTACATTCTTTAATGTAGACTTCCAAAAGTTTCTTAAATTGGATCTTAAATATGAGCTCACAAAGCTGTTGGGGGGGGTCATGAAAAATTTGGCAACACTAAAAGGTATCAAATATATTGCCAACATTTAATTGTTTATATAGATATAAACAAGTATATCAATCTTATTAGTATGCAAATTTGCTTTCATCTTTAATAAATGGTAAAAATCATATGTATACCAAAGAATTATATTAATATAATTTTTAAAATTTATTATCAGTAAATGTTTTATTTATATGCCTATTTTATGTATGTATATGCCTGGGGTCATAGAAAAATTTCTCTTATGGAAAGGGATCACAAGTAGAAAAAGTTTAAAAAGCTCTGTTCTAGTCCATCACTTCTTTGCCAAGAAAGTCATCAATAACACTTTTTCCTTTCAATGAGCTTAAATTTGTTTCTTTTACAGTTTCTACCAATTGCTTCTACTTCTGCCCTCTGGTACCAAACATAAAAAGCTCCCTTCCCCATAGAAACCTTTCAAATACTCCAAGACAGTTATTATGTATCCTCCAAACCTTTCTCTATGGTAAAAAAAAAAAAAAAATCTCCATTTTCTTCAACTGTTCCTCATTTGACATTTTCTCACAAGAAAGACATCAGCTTAAAATTGTCTTTTCTAAAATATGGCATCCACAATGAGACATCATATTTCACATGTGATCTAACCAAGATAGTATATAATAAGACAATTTCCACTTCCACCACTTTATTTTTCCAAATACATCAAAGATAGTTTTCAACATTCACTTTTGAAAATCTTGTGTTCTAAAACTTTCTCCTCTCTCCTACTCCCCCATCCAAGACAGCAAGCAATCCCATATAGGTTAAACATGTGCAATTCTTCTAAACATATTTCCAGTCATGTGTATCATGCATTTTTAAATGTTTCCTTCCTCAAAAGTAGTAATGGAACTAAAAATCAATTGGGGCAGAATTAAGTAAAGAAGTAAGTCTTTATTGCAATCTGTTTAACTTACATAAGGAGATTCTTAAGGCTTAAAATAAAATACTTTGGGGTAGGAGCATAGGAGAACAAGAGAGGTTGTCTGAACTTTTGAGACAGTGGTTTTCCCCAAGAGGTAACTTGAACAAAAAGGGATGTTCATAGAGTCCTTTGGAGAAGTCACACTTTGATTAGACATAACCCAAGACACCATATTGTCTATCGTTCATCCTAGTCAATGCAACAGTAATGCTTGGAATGAGGTGATCTCTAGTCTTTTCCAATGATGGAACACCCTCCATGTACTGCAGGTGGGATTTGGGGTAAAATATGGGGTATAAAAATCCCTCCTAAGTATAAGAGATCTCCCACCGCTCTCTGGGTTTGACTTACTCGCTCCTGTTCTCATCTAATAGAACTTTGTTTCCAGAGATAGAACACTAAAACATAGTTATCTTCGAACTCTCTCTGGGTCCCATGAGTAACACTATTAAAAGGAAACATACTTCCCCCTACTTAATACTACTTACTGTTTTATACCTACAAAATCAGCCACTCAACTATAATAATACTTTGGGATCTTAAATACAACCATTTATTTAATAAGGCAAAAGAAACAGCATGATACTTTTATTTAATACATTAAATTAATAATCAATGAATATTTTAAATTAACTTTAACTTAAATTAATATATTCAAGCAAATACATAAATAGTAAAGTACATTTCAATATATGTATAATCAGATCATACTCTCCTACCATATTCTAATTCTAAGTGTATTGCTTAATAGCTATGGTGAAGAGAGGACACAGGGAAATTTAAGAAGAAAGAAAACAAATATTCTTTTTGGGGGGGAAATAACATTTTATTTTTCCAAATACAGCAAAGATAGTTTTCAATATTCACTTCTGCAAATTTTGTGTTCCAAATTTTTCCCCTCTCTCCTCCCCTCCCCATCCAAGACAGCAAGCAGTCCCATATAGGTTAAACCTGTGCAATTCTTCTAAACATATTTCCATATTAAAGACATGTTCTTAAAAAACACAACTTCTAACCACAGACTTCAATGATACTGGTCCATTCAGAAAAATTGGTACTACACAAGACTGCACTTTTTTATTTAAAATATTTTAATAATAGTTTTATATTTTCAAAATGCATACAAAGATGTTTTTCAACATTCACCCTTGCAAAACCTTGTGTCCCAAATTTTTATCCACTCCTTTGCCTTACCCCCCCCACCCCCACCCCAGGCAGCAAGTAATCCAATATAGCTTCAACAAGCAATTGTTCTAAACATATTTCCAATTTATGATGCTACACAAGAAAAATCAGATTAAAAAGAAAAAGAAAAGAGAAAGAAAAAAAAGCAAGCAAACAAAAATGAGATAAAAATACTTTTGTGATCCACATTCAGTCCCCCTAGTACTCTTTCTGGATGTAGATGACTCTATCTATCAGAATTCTGTTGGAATAGACCTGAATCTTCTCATTATTGAAAAGAGCCAAGTCTACCAGAGTTGATCATCACATAATCTTGTTGCTGTGTACAATGTTCTCTTGGTTCTACTCACTTCACTTAGCATCAGTTCATGTAAGTCTCTCCAGGCCTTTCTGAAATCAGCCTGCTGATTATTTCTTATAGAACAATAATATCCCATTACATTTATATACCATAATTTATTTAGCCATTCTCCAACTGATAGCCCCTACAAAAAGGGTTGCTATAAACATTTTTGCACAAGTGAGTCTTTTCCCTCTTTTATGATCTCTTTGGGATACAGACTCAATAGTGACACTGCTTGTTCAAAAGTATTCATGGTTTTATAGCCCCTTCCACATTGCTCTCTAGAATGGTTAGATCATTATACAACAAAGATTAATGTTTCAGTTTTCCCACATCCCCTCCAAAATTTCCTTTCTTGTTATCTTAGCCAATCTGAAAGATATGAAGTGGGTACCTCATAGTTGCCTTAATTTGCATTTTTGCAATCAATAGTGATTTAGAGGTTTTTTTTATATGACTAGAAATTTCTTCATCTGAAAATTGTTCATATCCTTTGGCCATTTATCAATTAAAGAATGACTTGTATTTTTATAAATTTGAGTCAATTCTCTATATATTTTAGAAATGAGTCCTTTATTAGAACTCTTAAATGTAAAAAATTTTCCCCAGTTTTCTGTTTTCTTTCTAATCTTAGCTGCATTGTACAGAATCTTTTAAATTTAATATAATCAAAATTATCCAGTTTGCATTTCATAATGTTCTCCAATTCTTCTTTAGCCATAAATTCCTTCTCCACAGATCTGAAAGGTCTCCTAATTTACTTATAGTATTACACCCTGTATGTCTAAATCATAAACCCTTTTCGACCTTATCTTGGAATAAGGTGTTAGATGTTGGTCAGTGCCTAGTTTCTGCCATATTATTTTCCAATTTTTCCAGAAATTTTTGTCAAATAGTGAGTTCTTATCCCAGAAATTGGAGTGTTTGGGTTTATCCAACACTAGATTACTATAATTATTGACTATTGTGTCTTGTGAACCTAACCTATTGCACTGATCCACTACTTTTATTTCTCCAGCTGAGGAAAACCTCTTCTCTTCTACTTTCTCCTGGAATAAAACTTTTAAAGTTCTTTTGATTAAGGGCATTTGGAAAATATTACCTTACTATGTAAATAGAAGTTCTCTTTATGCCATATAACTGTCAAACTCATCAAACTGACAATCTCTGGACTATACAAACCAGTCCAGTCAATTATATACTCATCTGGATACTGTTCTATTTAATCAGAATGAAGCTCACAGCAATAGTGTTCCGGTTTTCTTGGTACCAGCTCACCAAGATACCATCTCAGTTCTATAACTACCCATACTTTTCCTTCCTCACAGAGGTGGCAGCAGTGAACAAACTCTTGTGTAAAAACTTCATTTTCCTATGCCCAGAGAAAGAACTCTGGGAGATGACTAAAAACCATTACATTGAATTCCCAATCCCTATATCTATGCCCACCTGCATTTTTGTTTTCCTTCACAAGCTAATTGTACAATATTTCAGAGTCTGATTCTTTTTGTACAGCAAAATAACGTTTTGGTCATGTATACTTATTGTGTATCTAATTTATATTTTAATGTATTTAACATCTACTGGTCATCCTGCCATCTAGGAGAGGGGGTAGGGGAATAAGAGGTGAAAAATTGGAACAAGAGGTTTGGCAATTGTTAATGCTGTAAAGTTACCCATGCATATAACCTGTAAATAAAAGGCTATTAAATTTTTTTTAAAAACTTCATTTTCCTTCGATTATAGATGGCACAGTAAGATGTGTCCCTAGAACTCTTGCCAATGATATCGATCCTCACCCAGCCAGTCTGAAGTCACTCTGCGAAGACATCTCTGGACTACCTGCAAGGTGTATCTTCTCTTGTCCCTCAGTTCCTGCTGCAGCTGTCATCTCTATCCAGTGGTCCCCACCTGAGAGTAACTGTAGTTTAATGGCTTAACTTAGAGCATTTTGTCTTTGTGTCTCACTTTTTACTCAAAAAGTCATAACTCTTCTAGTTGAACCTATCAAATTCAAGTTCTCATTTCTTTAGTGTTACAGTTCTATGAAAATTAGTTGGCATATCATCATGTTTTACAGGGGGGATTCTTAACATGACAATCTCCTTGGAGCCCCAGGATTTGTATTTATGCCCCCTCATAGTTCTCAAGTTTTACATTTTAATTTTTCTGCCTATTTGTAACATTAAAATGTTTCCACACAATAACTTCGTGTTAACAAAGGATCCAAGTCCTTAAATTCATACCACAAATTCTTTCTTTCAAAAACTGTCCAAAATCCCATCTGAAAGCTGCTTCTTCATATGCTCATTTTAACATTTTACATTAAAACAAAGGTCTTTTCCCACTTGCATTATTTATTAAAATGTTCTTCCATAACAGTGGCAATATCTTATATCCTTTGACAATAAATAGAAATCACCTTCTTTTTGTACAAAATACTTTTTTTGCCTTTTTCTTCTTTAAGAGCTCTCTATGAAAAGAGGAAGTCTATTTTCTTTTTTTTTTTAATTAAAGCTTTTTATTTACAAAACATTTGCATGGGTAATTTTTCAACATTGACCCTTGCAAAACCTGCTATTCCAAATTTTCTCCCCCTTCCTCCCACCCCCTCCACTGGATGACAGATAGTCCAATAGATGTTAAATATATTAAAAATATATGTTAAATCCAATATATGTATACATATTTATACAGTTATCTTGCTGCACAAGAAAAATCGGATCAATAAGGGAAAAAAAATCTGAGAAAGAAAACAAAATGCAAGCAAACAACAACAGAAAGAGTAAAAGTGTTATGTTGTGGTCCACACTCAGTTCCCCCAGTCTTCTCTCTGGATGTAGATGGCTCTTTTCATCACTGAACAATTGGAACTGATTTAAATCATCTCATTCTTGAAGAGAGCCATGACCATCAGAATTGATTAACGTGTAGTCATGTTGTTGCCATGTACAATGATTTCCTGGTTCTGCTCATTTCACTTAGCATCAGTTCATGTAAGCCTCTTTAAGGCTCTTTGAAATCATTCTGTGGGTTGTTTCTTACAGAACAATAATATTCCATAACATTCATATACCATAATTTACTCAGCCATTCTCCAATTGATGCACATGCATTTAGCTTCCAGTTTTTTGCCACAAATGGAATTTGTGTTTCCAGACATTAGGCAGTCTATTTTCTTATTAAAGTTAGGGCAACTCTCTGTGGCTGTTGAAGGTGATAGCTCTTCTAGGGAGGTAGTGGGTTCTTTTTATTATATAGTGATTTTTTTTCCTCTATTACTTATAAAAATAATTTTCAATATTCAATTTAAAAATTGAATTTCAAATTCTCTTCCTCCTTTCCTACCCTTTATAGGTAGGCTATAGATGTGTAATCATATAAAACATATTTCCATATTAGTAAAAGAAAATAGAACAATATAAACAGAAAAATAAAAATTTTAAAATGTATAGTAAACTATAGACTCCAATTTTTCATCATAAATCCTTCAGAGAGGTCTTGGCTCATTATATTGCTGAGAACAGCTATACAATTCACATATGATCATCTTACAATTTGCTGTTACCATGTACAATGTTCCCCTAGTTCTACTCACATAGAACTGGTGGGTTCTTGCTTGGATTAGTTTTTCATCTCTAAAGACACAAAAGGGTTTGAAACAGGTTTTAGCTGATAAAAGAGGACCTAAATACTTAGGAAGTACAAACATGGGTTAGAAAAATTTCAATAAAAAGAAGGGACATTGACCAGAAAGGATATGCTCAATGTTTAGAATATAGTTGTCGTCATTGATATGTTCAGGGTAGCAATTCCTAGTTCCAAATATTTGAGGGTCAGAACCAAAAGATGAGATTGATAAGGCATCACATATTGGAGGTCAGTCATGTGAAGAAATCACAATGGTCTTTCTCTTTGGCAAAAGGTAGGTTTATTTAGGAGAAGTTACAAACAAAAAGTAGAAAGAAACTATGAGACATGGTGGGGAGATAGAGAAAAGACACCATGAGGTTCCAGAATATGGTGGTGGGCTATAGGGTTCAGCAAAGATGGCCTGGGTCATGGACAGATTTATAAGGGAAATTTAATCTCAGGGGTTTGACATAATTTGAATTTCTGACTAGACATAGCAAGATGGGACTACCCATGACCTCCATAGATGGTAGGATTATAAGGTTGAATTGATCTCCCTCAGTGTCCTTCCCTGCTTGCCTCAGGGAGTAATTTTATCAATACTTCAGACTTTCTCTGCTACTCCCAACTAGTTACTCAGGATTTCATCAATTATGTCAGAATTCATGAAAAAAAAAAAAAAAAGAAATACACAGGTAGTGAAGAACACCTTGTAAAAGTAAGCATTTAAGTCCTGCATTTAAGTAAGTAAGCATAACCATGTGTGCCTGGCAATATTCGATATCCTGGGTAGCAACAACTAACTCTCAACAATCTTAGTCCTTTTTCCAAGGATCCATAAATTTAGGGAATTTTTTTAGATCTGCAGTGCACCTTTGACTTTACCTAGTCCAATTTCTTCACTTTGATGTCAGGGAAACAACTGATTTATCAGGTCTCAACTCCTAGGTAGTCTTTCCATTATATTATTCCATTATATTTTTCTTTCCATTATACCATGATGCTCTCCATGATCACATCTTTGTTTCTTTTGACAGAATGGAAATAATTCTTTCCCTTTGTTCCCAGGACCACTTTAAAAAACAAAGTGCTGGCAATCTTTGTGTTAACCACAAATTGTAAATAAAGTAAATACTCATTGCCTGAGGAATAGCTAAGCAAAAGACTGAACAAAATATAATAGAGTATTACTGTGCTATAAAAAATGATGAATATGATGAATACAGAAAAGCATAGAGGACTTATATGAACTGATGCAAAGTGAAGAAAAAAGTGGCAAATAATATAAACAATTACTACAATAATGCAAATAGAAAGAATAAAAACAAAATTTTAAACTGAGTGTTGTGAAATTATAACAAACAAGGAATATGAAAAGGTAATCTCCAACAACCTTATTGTATGGAGGGACAGTGGATTTGGAATACTGCATATGATATCACACATTAAATAATAATAGTTTATTTTCCTGAACTCCTCTTCCCCTTTTTTAGTTCTTTAATATAAGAAATGGCTCTCAAGGAGGGAGGAAAGAATGAAAAGGGAGGAAGGATAGAGAGAAGAAAGGAGGGGAGAAAAAGAAGAGATAGAAGAAGGGAGAAAGTAGAAGAATTGAATGTGAACATGGAGAAAGGAAGTTTTAAGAAAAAGACAGAGAATATATATACATATATTGTAGTTAACATATACTTTAATATATTTAACATGTATTGGTCTACCTGCCATCTGGGGGAGGGGGTGAGGGGAAGGAAGGGAAAAATTGGAACAAAAGGTTTTGCAATTGTCAATGCTGAAAAATTACCCATGCATATATCTTGTAAATAAAAAGCTATAATTTAAAAAAAAGTCAGGGAGAGGGAATATATATAATGTCAAGAGGGACATCACAGGAAATGCAGATGATCTAAAAACAAAAGACAAAAAAATTTATTTTAAATAATAATGTTCTTGTTTTGTTTGGAAAACTGTTTGGCATATGAATTTGAAAAATGAAAAAGTTTTAAAAGTACTGATTTAATAGAAATGGTAAGGTTTAAGAATCAGGACACTTGGGAACTAGTGCCCCATTTCCAATAACTGCTTGGGGGCAAGTCATTTAAACTATGTCCCCATTTTCTCATCTGATAATATCTGTCTTCTATGTACCTTGCATGGATGTTCTTCTATAGAAAGATATTTTAGTGCTCATTTTGTTCAGGGTTTGGGAGTACCAGGCATCAAAGGGTTGAAATATAAAAATATATTGAGTCAGTAAATCAGCCAAGAACACTTACTGAAGATGCACTGTTTCTTGAAAACTATGCCTAAAATACACACAGAAAAGTCAGGACCATAGAGAACTTATATGGCTTACTGCAATAAAATAATGATGTAGAAACAAAATGGACATTTTAATATAATAGAAAGAAAAGATAAAATTGATATTTTGACCATAGATGACCTAATAATCTTCTCTATAAGGAGAAATGAGCAAGGGAAAAAAAAAAAGCAAAGGCACTGGAAAGTAGGTTAGAGAGAATAGTCCCAATTTGCCACTCTATAACCTCATACAAGTCCCTTAATGTTTCTGAACCTCAGCTCCTACATCTGAAAAATGGGACTCATAATTTCTGCTTTATCAACCTTAAAAAGTTACTATAAGAACCAAAATGAGTATGAACAAGGCCTTTTGAATTATAAAGCGTTATTACTGCTTTGAGCTGGAATTTTGACTTTTGGTGTCTAAAGAAAAAAGACAACATGATGTTATCAGATAGAGAGCTAATCTGAAAGCCCCTAAAATATAAGTTCCTGTCTTATTTCTGACATATACTAGCACTGTGTGATCCTGGGGAGTCAGTTAACATCAAGGTGGCCAAGCAACTCTAAGATTATAACTGCAGAGAAAAAATTGACATGCATTGGTTGAGAAAATTTACTCATTCGAAAATTCTCTTTACCAGTGAAATAACATATCCCTATCATTAAAAGAAAGAATAGTAGCAATACTTGATCAAAACAAAAGTAATAAATCTAATAATGCCAGGAAATAATGTTCTGGGGTTTTTTTAAATAATTTTAAAATTTAGTCCTTCCCCTTGAGAGAAGAGAGTTTTAATAACTCTAAACTAGAATGAGAATTATGTGAAATGTGTTAAGGTATTTGAAGTACTTGGAAAGAAAAGACAGTATATAATCTCAAGTACTCTTTTAAGTCCCTGATTTATCTTCACTGAGTTAGTAAATTCATTACCATGAATAGGAACCCAGGTATTGCCAAAGGAAGTCTCTCTCTCCTGGTCCTGCTTAGGGTTCCCCCATTTCCTGTCTTTCTTTCCCCCTAGACCTCATGCTCCTGGAGTCATTCTTTCCTCCATCCTTCACATACCTTAGCATCTAAATTTATAAAGAAAAATACATTGGGGCAGCTAGATGGCAGTAGATATAGCACCAGACCTAAAGGCAGGAGGACTGGAGTTCAAATGTGACTTCAGGCACTTATTGCCTCAGCCAAAACAAGAAGAAAAAGGAAGGAAGAAAGGAAGGAAGGAAGGAAGGAAGGAAGGAAGGAAGGAAGGAAGAAAGGAAGGAAGGAAGGAAGGAAGGAAGGAAGGAAGGAAGGAAGGAAGGAAGGAAGGAAGGAAGGAAGGAAGGAAGGAAGGAAAAGAGAAAAATTAACTGAATTAGATGGAGACATAGTTATTCCATTCCTTTCTATATATTTTGGTGAGTACAGACTAGTCATGTTATTTACATTTCATTTCCTTCATATTTAAAGATCTTCTGGTTACTTGAAAAAAAAGTTTAATTATAAGAATTGTTAAATTTAATTATGTCTTAGAGTTTACAGAATGGTAGTGGTAGTGGGGTGTTTAAGGTGATTTGTGGACTCTTTTGATTGACACTTTCTTTTCTGTGTCCAGGAGTTCTGAGCAATTTTCATCTATAATTTCTTTCATTATGGTTTTTAGACTTCTTCTAGGAGACTTAATAACCTTTAAGTTTTCTCTATGCATTCAGTTTTTGAGGTCAATATACTTTGCTTTACAGAGATAACGTGTTCTCTTAATATTATTATTTTTTGATTCTGTTCTTCAAGATTATTCTTCACTTCTATATCTGTATTTGTGTTCTCAATTAATATTTTTCTTTCATTTCATTATGAACATGTGTTACCATGATTCAAATTCTGCTATTTGGTCAATTATTTTTGCTATTTAGCCTATAAATTGTGATTTCATGATTCTTATTTTTCTTTGGAACCATCTGGAACCTGCTATAGTTCTCTTACAAATCAGATGTTGATTCATTTTTCTTTGTTCAAGGTTTTAAAATAAAATTTCTTCCCTCTAAAATCTTTGGTAATTTCAGCCTTTTTTCCCTTTATTTTTCTATTGTTCATTTTTCAACTCTTTCCCATTTATTGTCATATTCCCCAGGAATGAACTTCAAGGCTGCTTCAGCCTCCTCCTACTTTGAGGAATTCAGTTTTCATCTATCTTCCTCAAGTAACTTCTGGGAGAACAGAATTAAGTCCAGCCAAATGTCAGTTCCTTTAGATAGTGTGGCTGTCCACACAAGCTGTATGGCTATCCTAATTCCTTCTGTTCTTTAGTTCTCCAGCTGAGCGCTGCTGCTGTAGCTCCAGGTAAAACATGCTTCCAATTTTTTTTATCTTTACCTCCTCTGCACAAGTTGAAGGGACAAGGGAAAGAGGATTGGAGAACTGATTTCTGTTGCCACAGAATGGGTCCTGAGGACAAAGACTGCAATTGCTGAGTAGATCCCAGCATATAAGCCTTTGGGTCTAGTCAGGGTACCCTTTCAGAATTGGGGGCTGATGGGGGAAAGGGAGTGCTGAATGATTGTGCTGGGGATTAATAATTAGCATTCTCTGCTGTTAATTCATCAGATTTTGTCTTATCAGACTTCTTGATGTCTTGGCCTTGAGAGAGAGACTGCTGTAATTACTTATCTCTTGGGAATAATTCACATACTTGAAGAAGTTCAAAAAGAAGCTCACACAAATGGGAGAAAATGTATAGTCCTCTTTTTGGTCAGGGCAACCCATAATACCATTTTGCCATCTAAACGACTACAAATTATTTCTTTAATAATTCATTCTAGAATTTTGTTAGGTAGATAACAACATCATACTTTTTGGAGTTTTGAGAATCAATCTTCTTCCTTTCTTTGAAAATGGATATAACTATATCCAATATTCAAATATTTCTCCTGTCTTTCTTGATTCTTAAAATCTTTGAGAATTTGAAAGCAATAAGCATCTATAATGCTGTTCATTCAGAGCATATATGTAATTAGTGAGTCGTAATACAGCTCAACTAGAATACTACAAATGGCGAAAGTTGTGTGTCTATTGTTATAACCACAAACATTGCCTAAATTATATAAAATTTGAGATGAATAAAAATTGGAGAACATAAGAATAGAAAAGAAAGAAACTTTAAAAAGATTTGTTTTACTGGCTTCAGCCTCCAACTCCCACTTCAACCCACATCTAATATTATCATTTGTGATTAATATTTCTTAAATTAAAATGAAAAATGTTAAATTGGTTTCAAGTTTTTTTTAAATAAAGAATTGAGCACTGTTTTATAAATACATCTATTAAAGACGCATTTGAGAAAATCACTTAAAGGAATAAAAATAGCTGTACTCAATTTTTTAAATAACATTTTTTTCCAAAATACATGTTAAAAACAACTTTTTAAACATTTTTTAAAAGTTTTGAGCCCCAAATACTATCCCTCACTTTTTCCTCTTCCCTCCATCCCTGAGATGGTAAGCAATCTGATATAGGTTATACATGTTCAATCATGTAAAATATTCCATATTAGTCATTTTGTATAAGAAGAATTTAAAAAGAAAGAAAGGGGGGGAGAAGTAGTATATTTCAGTCTGTATTCAAACAATATCAGTTTTTTCTTTGTAGATGGGTAACATGCTTCATCATGAGTCTTTTGAGATTATCTTGGATCATTGTATTGTTGAGGATAGCTAAGTCATTCACAATTCTTCATTGTACAATATTGCTGTTACTGTGTACAAGGTTCTGTAGAGGGCCAGAACTTTGAAGAAGTATACTTGAAACAAGGTGTTAACTCAATGGAATTGATGAGATCATGGTTCTCTAGTTCATATATGTAGTTAGTACTTAGTATGATGATGTAATGGTTCTCTAGTTCACACATATTCAGTATGCTGTAATGATGCAATGGTACTAAAGTATATAAGGGCTGAGAAAAACTGAAAAAGGGACATTCTATTTTTGACCATCCTCCTGGTGGCACTCCTGCCTCCTGCACTCCTCCTCTAAGATCAAGGCTGGTCTCAAGGTCCTCCAGAAAGCTAGCTCAAACCTTACAACATTCTTCTTATGTTTTACATCAATTCATTTAAGTTTTTCCAGATTTTTCTAAAATCATCCTGCTTGTCAATTCTTATAGGGCATAATATTCCATCAAAATCATATGCCACAGCTTGCTCAGCTATTCTCCAATTGTGGGCATCCTTTCAATTTCCAATTCATAGCCACTAGAAAAAGAATTGCTATAAATATTTTTATACAAATATTTCCTTTCCTTTTTTTTTTTTTTTTTGATCTCTTGGGATATAGCCTTACCGATGATATTTCTGGATCAAAGAGTATGAACAGTTTTATAATCCTTTAACTACGGTTCCAAATTGCTCTCCAAAAAGGTTGGATCAGTTCATAAGCTACCAACAGTGCATTAATGTCTCAGTTTCTCCCCCACATTCAATATTTATGACTTTCCTTTTTTTTTGTCATATCAGCCAATCAAATAGGTATGAAGTAGTATCTCAGAGTTGTTTAAATTTGCACTTCTCTAATAATAATGATTTAGAACATTTCTTTTCATATGACTATAGATCATTTTGATTTAATTATCTGAAAATAACCTGTTCATATCCTTTTATCATTTATCAGTTAGAGAATAGCTTGTATTCTTTACATTTGACTATTCTATATATTTGAGAAATTAGGTCTTTATATGAGATAGTTGCTATAAAGACTATTTTCCAGTTTTCTGCTTTCCTTCTAATTTTGGTTGCATTGGTTTTGTTTGTGCAAAAACCTTTTTTAATCAAAATTCTCTATTTTATAGGTTGTAATGATCTTCATATCTTATTTGGTTCTAAATTCTTCCTTTATCCATACTCTTCAAATTTGCTTATGATAGCACTCTTTCTGTGTAAATTTTATACCAATTTTTACTTTATCTTGGTATATACTGAGTTTATAGTATTATTTGGTCTATATTTAGTTTCTACCATACTGTTTTCCAGTTTTCCCAAAATTTTTTGCCAGATTTTGAGTTTTTATTCCAAAAGCTTGGATCTTTGGAATTACCATCTACTAGATTACTATGGTCATTTACTACTATAGTGTACTGTACCTAATCTATTCCATTGATCCACTACTCTATTTCTAACATAGTACCAGGTTGTTTGGATAATTATCATTTTGTGATCTGGTATGGCTAGACCACCTTCCTTCATATTTTTCCCCATTGATATCTTGACTTTTTATTCTTCCAGATGAGTTTTATTATTTTTTTCTACCTCTATGCAATAATTTTTGGTACTTTGTGATATGATACTGAATAAAAAGATTAACTTGGGTAGAATTGTCATTTTTATTATATTGGCTTGTTCTACCCATGAGCAATTAATATTTTTCCACTTGTTTAGAACTAAGTTTATTTGTATGAAAAGTGTTTTGTAATGGTGTTCATATAGTACCTGGATTTATCTTAGCAGGTAGACTCCCAAATATTTTGTATTGTCTACAATTATTTTGAATGTAATTTCTCTATCTCTTGCTGCTTGCCCTTAGATTTTTAATAATTATTAGATATATTTGTAAGTTTCTTATTTATTTTTGCAGTTATGTTTTTACAATGCAATAAAGGAACTTTAAAAATATGTAATATAATATCAAAGACTTTCTACTGCCTATTCTATATTTTATATCCTACCTCTGCTTAATTTTAGCTGTTTTAAAGAATTCAGCTGTCTTTTAGAATTCAGTGCTTTGCTTAACCCAAAAAAAGAGCCTTAAGGGACTTTTTCCACCTGGCCTCAGAAATATGTCCTATGACCTTTTCTGAAAAGAAAAAAATAAAACAAAGAACAACAGCCCTCAGCTCCCTGTGAGTCCTGAGAAAGAAGCCAATTGAAAAAGTAGTTTTTGTGATAGTGACATTGATTCAGTAGGAGCACTGAAATTGGGTTAAAAATCATTATACTGAGACTAACTAGGCCAACATTCACTGTATAGGGAGACATAAGGAAGAAAAAGTCACCTCCCAAAAAGATAAATACTGACCTCATTTCAGACCAGCTATCTAGTTGAAATTTTGGATAATATTTTGGGAAACAATATCTGTGTTCAGATGAGCAGAACTGTAAAAGAAAATCTTAAATACATAGCAGTGAGCTAGAAAGTTTGTACTGATGCTGCTTTATAATATATATGTGTGTGTATATATATATATATATATATATATGTATGTATACGTATATACATATATATATATATATATATATTTCATTGTATTTTTAGTGGAAGAATATCACTAAATTTCCCGAAATGTAGGAAAGACAAATAAAACTAAAGCTTTATGAAGTTTCAGTGATAGAATTTGTGTGTGTGTGTGTAAAGACACAAATGCAAATATGCATATATAAGATTATGATACAAAGACATCTATAAAACTATTACAAAAGTTCTTGGGGGCTATAGATAGATTTCAAGAAGAATCTGTGAACTTAGAAAA
This sequence comes from Sarcophilus harrisii, assembly GCF_902635505.1. Lineage (NCBI taxonomy): Eukaryota > Metazoa > Chordata > Mammalia > Dasyuromorphia > Dasyuridae > Sarcophilus > Sarcophilus harrisii. The sequence goes on along the minus strand of NC_045428.1, from coordinate 146,449,297 downwards.
AAATTACATTTTTATTTACACTAACCTTTAATAGAAATCCCTCACTTATTTAAAAATGTTATCTTAGAAAGGGCTTCATATGCTTTACCAAGCTTCATGCCAAAAATGTTAAGATCTAAACTAGAACCAAATATCGATTAATTGCAGGATTGATTGCAGGAAAATTAGCAAAACCTTTAAAATTGCGTTTCAAAGCTTTACTTATAGGGTTTATTGATCATGTCCTCCCTTTCCCCAAAGCTCAAAGAAATGAGCTATATGAATAACTTTCCGAGTATGGATATTTTTAGATAGCAAAAGACTAAAACCAGTGAAAGGAGTGAGAAGTAGGTGAGAAGATTGGAGAAGTCACAAATACGATGTATGTGGGAAATAGCATCTGGAAGCAGGGGAGAGAGCAAGCAATGGCAATTTTACAACAAGAAAATATATAATAAGCTAAAACTTTCCCTCACCAATTCTCTGAGACTGCTGAGAATGCAACAGGGAGCCCCAGGCCATTCCAGTGACCCACATTCTGGGATGGGCTGGAACTTCTGAATGAAATAGCTCTTTCATTTCTCTCTTTCCCTTCAGCATTGATTCTTCCTCCCCTCCTCCCACTCCTTTCCAGATATATGTATTCACAGGAGAATTCAGCCTCAGCATATCCCTCACCTCCCACCCTCCCTTCAATTTTGGGAGAGGAACACATTTAAAAAGTGAGCCATTCAGTTCCAGTAGACTTGTGATGGAAAGAGTTATCTGCATCCAGAGAGAAAACTATGGAGACCAAATGTGGTTCAAAGCAATCATAGTATTTTCACATTTTGTTGCTGTTGTTGGTTTTCTTCTTTTGTTCTTTCTCGTTTTTTTTTTTTTCACTTTTGATCTGATTTTTCTTGTGCAGTCTGAGGAATATGGAAATATGTTTAGAAGAATTGCATATATTTTACCTGAATTGGATTGCTTGCTGCCTTGAGGAGGGGAGAAGAAGGAGAAAAAAATTGGAACACAAGGTTTTACAAAAATTGTTGAAAACTATCTTCGCATGTATTTGAAAAAATAGAATACTATTTTTTTTAAAAAAGTAAGTCATTAATAACCGGGCAATTAGTCTACCTTTTACAGTGATGCAAATATACTATGGTGAAGGACTTAATAATATCACTTTTATAAACAGTTAAGCACCAATTTTATCTAGATTAATATAGGAGCAATTGACAATCTGAACAAAGCAGCTCATATCATTTTCACACAAACAGCCTTTAAGACTCAGGGATTTGGAGTCCAAAGGTTTCATAACTCATAGATCCAGAGGCAGAATGGACCTAAGAAATCGGTTATATGGATGAAATAGAGAGATGTAGTGGATTCAGGATTAGTTGATCAAATGCATTTGGCCAAAAGTAGTCATTAATGGTTTATGAAAGAAGCTCTCAAGTGGAGTGCCTCCAGGATCAGTGTTTGACCCTACACTTGTCATTGATCCCTATTTAAGCAAAGGTAGAGTAATTAATAACATTTGTAAATGACCAAATCTGGGAAGGATAGTTATCATGTATGGTGATAGAGTTGGGAATCTAAAAAGATCCTGACAGATTAATCTTGTAAGTGTGAATAGAATGTGGGTCAGCAACAACACCAGGTCATGTTATAGTAACACAGCTGTGGTTGACCTAAATGGTGTCAAGCTTTTTGATTAAGTTCAAATGAATAGGGAAAAATACATTAGAAGTCTTACATTAGGAGTCAAAAATCAGTTTCATAAGATCAATATGTAGAACACAAGAATTCATCTGAAAAAGATCTTGGAATTTTAGTGGACTTTAAGCTCAATATGAGACAAGAGGATGATATGGTAGCCAAAAAGCTAATGGGAACTTAGGATACATTTAGAAGCAAAATGTCCAGAAGATGGGAAGTTACAGTTCTGCTGGACTTTGACCTACATTCAGACCATTTCTAGAGTCCTGTGATTAGTTCTTGGTACTGTGTTTTAGGAAGGTACTTGACTAACTGGTGAGCATCCAGAAAAAGGCAACCAAGATGATAAAAGAAATCAATACCATATCATATGATCATATTTCACCTGTAGAGAAGACTTAGAAAGGAAATGAATAGTAGTCTTTAAGTATCTGAAGTAATGTCATGAATAAGAGAAAGCAGATTTGTTTTCTTTTTCCTACATGGCAGAATTAAAGACAAATAAAGTAAAATTTCAATGAAGTAGATTTAAACTATAGGTAAGGAAAAACTGGTTAACTATTGCCAGTTACATTGTAGAATGGATATTTATTCAGATACTGGTTGGACTAGATAGAATAGAAAAGCTGGCATTTCTATAGCACTTTAAGCTTTATAAAATGCTTTATAAATATTTTATACTTACAATGTTCCTGGAAAGTGAATGCTATTGTTATCCCCATTTTATAGGGGGATAATAATTCCTCAATAACTCAAGACTTAGAATCCTATTTACTGTTCTACCTAGCTGCCTCACTTCCACTTTGAGATTCTATAATTCTATACAATACTTAGAGTTTCCTTTTGATCTAAATGATCTAATTTAGTAAGTGATATTTATATAATATCCTAGAATTTTATGGATTTATGAGGGTCCACACAGGGGCCTGGGGTTCCCTGTTGCACTCTCAGCAGTATCAGAGAATTGGTGAGGGAAAGTTTTAGCTTATTATATATTTTCTTGTTGTTTTGATGGCCTCAAAACTAGATTTAACCAAAAACATCATAAGAACATCAACAATGGCTATAGCAGATCCCCATTGAAACAAAAATTATAGATTACATAAGGCATAGTATAACCGGTCAGTTGGCAAATGAAAGAAAAGCAATATTGGTTGACAGTGCTTATAAAAGCTGAGTCTACTGGAATCTCAGCGAAGAAACATAGATCAAATCTTAGAAAAACCAAGAAGAAAGAATAAAAAAGTAAAAGTAGATAGTAGAGATCACAAAGAAGACAGGCTTCACATGATGTCCTTCAACAATAATGAAAGACATTGTGAAAACAAACTAAATTGCTAACAATTCTCACAAGAAAATTAAAATTAAAGGGAAGGAGGGAAATAAGGAGGGAAGAGAACAAGAAATGCATGCCAAATAAGTCTCAGAAGTAGCAGCAGAAATGATACAAGAAGTCCTGAGAGATGCATTCAAATGGATAAAAAAATGCACTTGAGGATTATAGAAAATTAAATTTTCTTTAATTAAAAGGAAGAGATATTGAAAAACTCATAAAATGGGAAACAATTTGAAAATATGAATGGAATCATGAAAAGCAGGAGTAATACAAAGAAATAGGCAGAAAATACAATGAAATGGGGGAAAACAAGTTTAGATAATCATTTCTCTAGGTGAGGTTGGAGCTGTTGACTAGTTGAATTCCCCATTTCACTTTATGAAATGAATGTGAGGAACAGACAACAAAGACAATGAGCTGTTAGTATTTTTTTCCCTTTTTCAGACTTTTCAAATGACACTCCTTGTACAGAGGCACAATCTAGCAATGATTACCAGCTTTAATTATGCAGACATCTGCTGAAATCTCTCTGCCAAATGCAGGACAACTAATAACTTCTTGACTTGCCTTAGTAATTTTTATACTTCAAAAGGGGGCAGCTAGGTGGTGCAGTGGATAGAGCACCACCCCTGAAGTTAGGAGGACCTGAGTTCAAATGTGACTTCAGACACTTAACACTTTCTAGTTGTGTGATCCTGGGCAAGCAACTTAACTCTAATTGCCTCAGCAAACAAAAAAACAAACAAACAAAAGGTTGAGGAACCAATAAGAGGAAATTTTACTCTCAATTTGCTTTTCACTAATAAGAAACTCCTAGAAAGGGAATGATGGGAACTCAGCAGGAATTAATTAATCCCTCCTTGAGTTTGTGACAGAGCAGAAGAAATCTACTTAGTTTTTAATGCATTGTAGATTTGAGGGGGGGGGGGGGGAGCAGATTTTCAAAGGATTCAGAGGAAATATAAGTAGGATCTTATGCACTAAACACTAAAGGCAAAGTCATCCAAGAAGGGACAAGAGATACTCAAAAATCAAATTCTGATGATACAAAGAGAAACTATTTCAAAGAGGAAGAACTATAAGATTTAGCTGAAGATACCCCTGTGGAAGCAAAAGGAACTCATTCATTCACCAACTAAAATTTTTATGAAATGTGAAGAAGTTGGAAGAAAGACTGGATAATAGAGAATTAATATAGAAGTGTGTCACAGTCCTATGAAAAATTAGTCAGAATGAGCAGATGCAGAGCAGATAAGCAAAGGACAAGTAAAAGGTCATTGGTGGCTTTTAAAAAACTATATTGGGAGAAAAATAGACTCAAAAAAAGATATAATCTACTTTATTTCATGTGATGGGACAATAATAACCAAAATAGAATGGACCGAACTACTTCCACTTTTTAAATGTTTAAATTCTAAACTTAAATACCAAAAAAAGAACATTTCCATACACAGAGAAGAACATTAAAAAGATGATTTTATATGAGACCATAATTCTCTATTTCACACCACTTGCCTTAAGAAAAAGTATTTAATAATTCTACATGTTCCTTTCAAAACTCTTCTGCTTGTTTGTGCTTCCTTCTGAACCTCTTTCTCTTCTTTTCTGTTCCTTTTAAAAAAATGTTTCAATGGACCTCTATTTTTTGCCATCAGTATTGCTAATTTCCCCATTCCACTTTCTTTCCCTATTAAAAGAAATGCAAAGAAGAAAAAAATTTCTTATAACAAATAAGCATAGTTAAGTGAACTAAATCAATGTGATGGCAGTGTCCAAAAATGTAAGTCTCTTTCTGCATCTTGAGTTGAATATTTCTCCCTGCAATTGTATTTCTAGGATTTTCTTTATTTTTGTGTTTGCATTTCAAAGTTCCTTTTCAGTTCTGGTCTTTTCATTAGAAATGACAATACTTTGTATTAAAGTCATTTTTTCTACCTCTTGGATTATACTTAGCTTTTTTCAGGGTTAATTATACTTGATTGTAATCAAATGTTCCTTATTTTAAAACATATATATATTCCAAGATTTTCTTTCATTTTAGTAGAAGTTGTCAGGTCTTGTGTCATCTTGTCTGTGGTTCCTTGGAACTTGTATTACTTCTTTCTTATACTTTCACAGTATTTTTTCTTTGATGTTAGAGCTCTTGATTTTGACTCTGACATCCTTAGAACTTTACTTTTTTTTTCTTTAGGAAGTGATTAATGTATCCTTTCTGTCTTCATTTTGCACTCTGATTCTGATATATCTGGCCAGGTTTCTTTTATGCTTTTATTAAATGTTATTTGCATACTTTTAAAAATTGGGGTCCACTGATTCTTAAATTATCTTTCCTTGATGTGGTTTCCAAATTGCTTTTATGTCAGACATTTTAGTTGAGAAAGATTTAACACTTTTTCTTCTAAACTATTTATCCTTCTAATTCTTTTTTCCAAAGCTTTTATTTCATTTTTTACTTATTGCTTCTTTTCTTTGAAGTATTCTTGTAGTCCTTGTGGGAAAATACATTTTTTTCCTTTAAGTTTCTGCTTGACATTGTTTCCTTTAAGCTTCTGCTTAACTTTGTTTCAGATTTAATTTCTACTTCTTTGGGGAAATATCTAGATTTGCTATAACTTTTTATTCTGATTAATTTTTTTGTGGGGGGGTTATTCATCCCTTCAGCTTTAGTTCTTGAATTAGGCTTGTATTAAGGCCAGCTCTTCTCTCCATTATGCTTCTGGGTTATGGGATAATTAATCTTGTCTTCTTCACTCTAGTCTTCACCTAAGACTTTCTGAGGAATTGTCCCATTCTTGACATTTTCAGAGAAAAATCCCTGCACATTACACATTTTTCTGGTTTTCTTCCTCAGGAAACTCATCATTGGAAAATCTCATTATGCTGCAAAATGGAATCTGCCTGACATTCACATTTCATAGGTATCCTTTTGCCCCTCTGATTGGAACCTGTGACTGGAGGTCAGAGTCATGGGCTCTAAGACTTCTATTTAAAGTAAGAGTTCAGCAGTTTTCCTCTGAGTTTCCCACCAATTATGCTACTTTTGAACTTCTTTGGATCTCTTCATTATACTCCTGAGCAAGACAGAAACTTCTTTCCCCTTTGATCCTCACCCCTGAATTTTAGCTTCCTTTGTGTGTTGAATTTCCCCTCTAAATTGTAAGATTTTTTGTATATGTTTATATTTCCAGTATTTAGCAGTCTCTGATACACAAATGTCTTTATTATAATAAATAATTTTTATTTACAAATAAAAAAGAAATTTATAAATAACAAAATAAATCTTTATTAACTGACTGATTTGCCTTTCTCTGGTTGTGCTAGAAAACTATGCACTTGTTGGCCTTTGCAGGAATCAAATTTGATAGTAGTCCCCTTTTTCATGATGGTCCATGGAATTTGAGGTGATTTTTTTCCTTAGGTAAAGAAATTAACTTAATCATTGGATTTCTTGATCATAGTTTGGTTTATTGTCAATTTCAAATTTTTAATGTAGAAAGACATCAGAGAGCTAGTCAGCCTGTCTTTGTGAAAGTAGTCATTTTGGTTCCTGATCCTTTGCTAAATAAGAATCCCATATTTTTAAAACTAATTTTAAGTTAATTAACCATCTATTCCGCAAATATATATTAAACATCTACTATTTGCTAGATTCTGTGTTGAATTCTCTCTCTCTTTCTCCTCTCTCCCTCTCCCCCTCCTTTCTGTCTCTCTCTCTGTCTCTGTCGCTCTGTGTTTCTGTTTCTCTGTGTGTCTCTCTGTCTCTGTCTATCTCTGTCTCTCTCTCTGTCTCTCTCTCTCTCTCTCTCTCTCTCTCTCTCTGTCTCTCTCTCTCTCTCTCTCTTTCTCTCTCAGAGCCATGTCCATCAGAATTGATCATCATATAGTATTATTGTTGAAGTATATAATGATCTCCTGGTTCTGCTCATTTCACTCAGCATCAGTTCATGTAAGTCTCTCCAGGCCTTTCTGAAATCATCCTGCTGGTAAGACTGATTTTCAAAGGTGCTAATTTGCATTGGTTGCATTTTCTTTGCCTAGAAATTCCTCTACTAATAACATCCCAAGCTCAGTCCCTCGTATCCCTGTCTCTGTCAATAACTTGGATAAAGGTAAAGATGGTAAATCTATCATCTAATTTCCTGATGACACAAAGCTACATAGGTTAGCTAATACACTGAATGACTGAGTCAGGAAGTTTTTAAGGAAAAGCTGGATGGCCACTTATACTGAGAATAACTTTCATGAATGAGTTTGAATTACACAAATGAGATGGCTTTCAAAGCACCTTTCACCTTTCAAATCCTGTGATTCGGTGGCTTGGAGTAGTCTGCATTCAAATATTATAGGGAATGGTACAAAGCCTTTGTGTTAAAGGAATTATAAAGAAGTGTTTATGCTTCATTGTGCCCTTAGATGAGGTGAGGAAGTTATTCAATCAATTTCTTGATAGAATTATAGGACAGTTATCCATTGGCTGGGGACTGCAATAACCACCTTTTGTGGCCTTTAAAAAAATAAGACACTTTAAGGAGTCAGTTGAATAAGAAGAAGCTGTCAGTGAAGTCAAAAAGATCTAGCTATAGAGAAACAACTTAACTCAAGAAATATCACTCTGCCTTTTTCCTCAGTGCAGCTGAGAGTGAAGGGAAGGTGCTCTCTTCCCTCCATCAACAATGTGTCTTATAGCCTAATAATTCACCAAATGTGCTCCATCTTGCCCAACATGAACAAGGTCCATAGAGTCTGGTTGTGGAATTAAACTGTGATGCAGAAAGGAGCAGGCTCAAAATCCCAGAAGAGAGAAATGTCTGTACACATAAAACTGTGAAGATGGCATGAAGACACCAGGGCCTTAGAGTGCTGGAAGTGTGAAAAGGGATTCTTTACAAGTACTCCTCTCTACTAACATATTCTGTGTTCATTCTTTCTTCTCAAAGGCTCTGTATGGTTGTGGGAAAGTGTGGCAAAAGCTTATGAGAATATTTCATCACTACTTTTTATTTTATACATTTTCAGTAAATACCTTTATTTTTAGCTGATTGTGTCAACTGACTGACTATTAAAGGTAAACATATTGATGGGGACCTGTAAACTATAGTTCTAGGAATATAAATTCCCACAGTACCTTGAAATCAGCACAATCACTTCATGAGTAAGAATTGGTGTAGGTAGTTAAAAAGGACTTTTACAATCCATTTGGGAAAAGATTTGGTATTAATACAGGTGGAAAGGACAGTTATGAAAGAGAGATCATGAAGAGGAAATCTCAGAATTATTGTAGTCTCAGGGGAAAAAAATAAAATTGTCTAATTCCTATATTTCAGGCAATTAATTCTAAAAACATTTTCTAGAACTAGCAAAGAAAAGTGGTAGTCTGCAAATAAAATGAATATATAAAGATATAAAATAGGAAAAATTAAAGCATATTATCATCAATCTTTAAAACTATAATAAATAGAATAAAAAATTTAAAAAAGAATCCTTCAAGTGACTTGAAGATCAAAAAACTCTCATCAAAGCCTCTTCAAATTTTTCTCAAAAGTCTCAAAAATATGAAAAGAAACATATATTTAAAATGTCACCCATTGTCAGGATCCACAGGAACTATAGGGTTTTATTTTTCAATTATTCTCTTAGTTTAGGAACCATCAGTATTTTGATGTTCTCACTCCTTCCATCAATGCAAATTCAAATATAATCATGCTTTTTCATCCTATGTTATTGTGGTCCATGTTCTTCCATATGTTACAAACAGTGGGCCTTGAGTAGAAAATAGAAAGATTTTTCTGTCAGACCCTTTGCTAAATAGGTGTTGTCATCTTCCTTACTAATAAAAAGGAACATTTTCTTTTATTGAGAGATCATTTCTCTCAATAAAACATGAGATATCTCATCTAATTGAGCTCATTATTTCTTGGGTTGAAATATCATCCTAAAAATAAAACAGATTGGGACCATGTTCTCTGCAAATTGTGAGCCTTCATATCAAATGTTTTTGTGGACAACATTTACCACCTTAACTTTTTCCTATTAAGACTGGCAACAAAACACTCTGAATTGTTTTGGTCAATATTTGTGTTAATTGAAGTTTTTCACCTACAATTTAACCTCCCTTCCAATATTTTCAATTTAAGAGGAATCAAACCCAGAATTTATGTTCTTTTTTAATTGAATTTTATTTCTTTCAATAAGCAAGCATCTGCCTTCCCTCTAACTGAGGATGAAGGAAAAACAAACCCCTCGTTTATAGTTAAGTTTATAGTTAAGCAAAACAAATTCCTAAATTGGTCATGTCCAAAAGAATATACGGTCATGTATACTCATATGTATACAAATATATGCATGCTTATGTCCATGCATGTGTATGCATGTACAGATGTGTATATAATGTGTGTATATATTACATTATGTTGTATGTACATAATATATTTGTAAACATACATGTTAACTTAATATATTTTACAATTACATATTGTAATATATCTTCAGGTGTGTGTATCTGGCTGTCTCATTCTACATTCTGAGTCTTTCACCTCTATCAGGAGATGGATAGCAAGTTTTATCATTAGTCCCTTGGACTCATGGTTGATAATTACACTGAGTCCCTATGTCTTCCAAAGTTGTCTGTTTTTGCCATAGTGTAAATTTTTCTCTTGGTTCTGTTGACTTCATTTTGTATCAGTATATTCAGGTCTTCCCAGATATCTTTGAAACTATCCTCTTCCTGATTCTTTTACACATAATTATAGTCTATCACATTTATATACCACAACTTGTTAGTCATTCCCTAAGTGATTGATAATCCCTCAAATTCTAATTCTTTGCAACCTTAAAAAATGCTACAAATATTTTTGTATAACCTTAGTTAAGAAAAGTTTTTCTTAGGACTAACTCCCTCTTTTGATCTACCTTCCCTGTAATTGTCCTTTTCCCCCTTATCCTCCTAATTTCCTAATTCAATGATACATATTTATGAACCTGTCTCTGTGTATATTCTTTCCATTGACTAAATGAATGTGAGATTCGAGTTTTAGCCACTCCCTCATCCTTTCTTTCTTTTTTTGTATAGACTTCTCCTTGTATAGTTCAGTTTTGTTAGATACTTTTTTCCCTAAGCTTCCTTTCTCTTTCTCCTTCCAAGTGTGTTCTTTTTCCTCTCCCTTTCCAGTCTTCTTTTAAGATCATCAAGACAAAATATCTCTTCTGTTTAAATACACTTGCCTGTATTGCTCCCTAAAGATAGGGTTCAGAGTAGACATATGTATTATCCCCCCATATTAGAATGAAAGCAGTTTTCCTTTTATTTAGTCTTTTGTCATTTGTGTTTACTTTTTTACATTTCTCTTAACTTCTATTTTTAAAGTTCAAATTTTCTACTTAGCTCTCATCTTTTGATCAAGAATACTTAGAAACCTTTGTTTCATACATTTATAATCTAGTAGGATTATTACTAGATACTCAGTTTTTCTGAGAAGCAATTCTTGGCCTTAAGACCATATAATTTGTCTTCTGGAATGTTGCATTCCAGGCTTTCCTGTACTTTTTAATGGTAGCTGCTAAATTATGGGTGATTCTAATAGTAAATCCTCAGAACTTGAATTCTTTTTTTGGTCAGTTTGCAGTTTTTTCTTTGATCTGAAAGCTCTATAATTGGAGTTTTCATTTTGGGGTTTCTTTAGGGAGGTTCCTTTCCTAGGATTAGCTATAAATAAAATTTGTCAAGTTAACATCACAACATTGTAAAGAAAGTCAACACAGGCAACAAAATGCTGATCAATTACAAAGATTCTATTCCCTTTTTAATTTGTAAAGATGCTCCCTTTCCTTCTCTTTCGCTTTTTTCTTTTTTTTTTCTTTTTTTTTTTTAATTCTTTCCAACTTCTCAAGATTTTGTGAACCTTAGGAAATGAAAGCCTATACAGTTCCTAGGCAATACTCACACCCAATTTCCACAGCAATGTCTCTGGATATGGGTAAGGCTAGATTATATTGGAAAGTTTCCATTGTATCAAAATATCAATCATTTAGTTTTTTAAAGGAATATTTCCCTAAAGTCAATACTTTTAGATATTGATCAATTTGAAAGTTAGTCAATGTGACAAAATAGATAATTGAAAGTAACTTTTGTTGTATTAAGTTTTAAATTCTCAGGAAAGTTACCAAAATAAACTGCCATTTTGCTGTTATTTTCTATTAAGAATCACTCCTATCTTAGTCATTAATTCTAAGGTTCTTCAGGAAACCCTATTCACCTTCATATTATGTGAACATTATGAGATTTTTTTACTTTTTGTACATTTAGAGTAGATTAGTTAATTATCATGAATTTTATCTCCAATTTTGCTTTTTAGATTAAAAAAATGTCTAGCAGGTGACAGTTTTAAAGAGCAATTAGATACAAACCAACTATTATCATCTGACAGAATGTTTTCCAAAAGTACTATTTCTTGTAAAGGTCACACAAGTGCACTTATTACATACAGTCTTATGATAATGGAAAATAAAAGGAAAATCAAACATTTCTCTCTCTATCCAAGTTCAAAACATTTACAGAAATAATCCTTTCACAAGCCTTTACTGACATTTCTGAAGGACAGATAAGATAACTAACAAGTGAGTAGCACTTTATTCCTTTCCAAGACATTATTTTATTAAAGCTTCATAACAACACTGTGGGATTGATAAGGTGAATATGATTGTTTTCATTTTAACTTAAGCTTAGGGTTGATAAAATTTGCCAAAATCCCCAAAGACATTTTGTAATGGAAAAGTCACTGAAAAAAATCTAAGCCTTCAGATTCGAAGTCCACTGATCTTTTCATATTGCCTCCAGCTTTTTGATGAATCAATGAATAAACATTTATAAAGTACTTACTGTCTTCCAAGTCTTGTGGTAGGCACTGATGATTCAAAGACATGAATTAAACATACACTAAAAACTGTTAATAAGTCTATTAAAAATGTAAAAAGAAGATGTGTAAAAATAGGATAGAAAAAGTGAAAATGTATCCCAAAGAAGCAGATCCTATAATTTGTCCATGCCTTAATTCAGCGCAAGAAGTATTAACTCAGTGGTTAATGCATTGATGGTTGAATAGCACTGTTGTAAGTGATATAGATTCAAAGACAAAGACAGTTCTTGAAAGCATTAAGTCGATGATTTCAGAAAGGCCTGGAGAGACTTACACGAACTGATGCTGAGTGAAATGAGCAGGACCAGGAGATCATTATATACTTCAACAACAATACTATATGATGACCAGTTCTGATGGACCAGGCCATCCTCAGCAACGAGATCAACCAAATCATTTCTAATGGAGCAGTAATGAACTGAACCAGCTATGCCCAGAAAAAGAACTCTGGGAGATGACTAAAAACCATTACATTGAATTCCAAATCCCTATATTTATGCACACCTGCATTTTTTATTTCCTTCACAAGCTAATTGTACAATATTTCAGAGTCTGATTCTTTTTCTACAGCAAAATAATGTTTTGGTCATGTATACTTATTGTGTATATAATTTATATTTTAATATATTTAACATCTACTGGTCATCCTGCCATCTAGGGGAGGGGGTGGGGGGGTAAGAGGTGAAAAATTGGAACAAGAGGTTTGGCAATTATTAATGCTGTAAAGTTGCCCATGCATATATCCTGTAAATAAAAGGCTATTAAATAAAATAAAATAAAAAAAGAAAGCATTAAGTCTATTTTTAAACTTTAACTTCTTACTCACTAAGTCACGGCCTTTCTCTTACGCATCTATCTGACTTAGGATAAGAAATCCCTTATACCTCTCATTCAGTTTCCAATATCTAATCTATAACCATTCAAAATAACTTTAATGATTATCCTTTTAGCAGATCACCAGATGCTGAACAAGAATTCCTTTTGCAACAATGCACTGGTCAAATGGTCAGTCAGCCTATTCTTAAAGCTCTCCTGTGAAAACTCATTTCTACTTTGGGAAGGCTTTCCCTTACTCTGTGCCAAAATCTGTGTCTCTCCTACTTCTACCCATTGCTCCTAATTCTGCCTTCTCAGGAAATTAGGACAAATTTGATACCTTCACAGCCTTTCAAATATCTAAAGACAGTTATATCCCTCTGAGATTTCTATTTTTTTAGTTTAACATCCTCAGTTTTGTTAAGAATTTATGTCAAGTTAAGAGTCAACTCATTCCTTTTGAGTCTTTCTCCTCTTCCAGGCTGAGTGCAATGACCATTCATAGATTTAATTCCAATACTGATTAACATGGGAGCTTTAATTTGCTCTGTTTCAGACCTGGGCTCTTTCACCCTTCCTTAAATAGTCTGTTATACTCTTGTCCCTTTTCAGGGGCTTGATGACAATTGATTAGCCTAGTGCCCTCCGAGTCAGAATACCTGTGCTCAAGAGATATGTCAGCCTCAGCATTCCCCACACCTGAGATTATAGGGGTGTGCATTCCTGGTTTAACCAGTTCATTTATAGCATGAATTCCAACCTCCTCTAGCTTCTCATTAATCAATTTCCTTCTTAAAATATGGCACCTAGGCCTGAATATAATACTGTTGCTGAGGTTTAACCAAAAAATGAAAGTAATGAACAGTTATTCTTTTCCTATTCTTCAATTCTCCGGCTGTCATTACACCCTAAAATTGCATGAACTTGGCTTCCATATCATATGACTGTCTCTCCTTAAGCATGTTGTTCCACTAAGACACACAAATATTTTTCAAATGAATTGCTGCTTTCACTATACCCCTCCCATTGCTTACTTGTGAAGTGTATTTTGGGGATCCAAGTAACATTTCAAATTTATCCCTATTAAATTTTATCTCACTGAATTTTGAGAGAAAAATCTATGACCTGACTCATGTCTGAAGAAAAATTATCAATTTTTAATTATGAAGAATTGTTGTCTTTGAGCAAACCATCCCTAAAACACAGAGGATGTCTTGAAAAAACGAGGTCTGCATTTCCTTCACACCTAATTACTTAACAATCCAAGTGAAATAGAGCAGTGAGTGACCAGGAAGTACTTATGCTCTACTGTGTGAAGGATGTAGTCATGTTGTTAAGTCAAAGGACACTGATAATAAGAGGAAAGAAGATAATTTTCTGGAAACCAAGAATACTACTTGGCAGGCAGATGGTAGTGCCTCATATTGTCCTGTCACAACAAAAGCATCTATAATGAAACATTACTTAAACTTGTGTTGGAAAGAGCCATCAGCATCCATAGAGAGAAAACTACAGAGGCTGAATGTGGATCAAAGTATAGTATTTTCACCTTTTTTGTTGTTGTTTGTTTGCTTGTTTTTTTTTTCAAGTTTTTCCCCCTTTTGATCTGATTTTTTCTGTGCATATGATGAATACGGGAATATGTTAGAGGAGAAGGAGGAGGGAGAAAAATCTGGAATACAAGATTTGCAAAGGTGGATATTGAAAACTAAGTTTGCATGTATTTTGTAAAAAATTCTTTTACAAAAAAAGAAACATTACTTAAACACTGGCTATCTTCATGGTGATTGCTAAGTCATGGAATCATTTCATCATCATAGATGTAGAGTGGAAGGGACTTCATAGTCCATTTAATCTAACTCCTTCATTTTGCAGATGAGGAAATTGAGACCCAGGGAGATTAAGGGACTTGCCAGGTTAACTAACCTGCTTAAAGAGACAGAGACAGTGTTTTTACCTAAATCTGCTAACTCCAAATTCAATGCTTTTTCCATTGTATTGCTCTAGCTCCTAATCTTTTCATTGCAGCTTTGCTCCCTAAACTCAGATAAAATGGCTTTTCAGACACTGAAAAGTACTGGTGAGAAACACAGCTTCTCAGAGTCACAGATACCACAACTTTCTGATATTATGCACCAAGGGAGGGCATATGAAAGGTCCCACATTAGGGGCATAGGCTCTTCCCCTGTTTCACTTTGGCTTCAAACTTCCTTTCTCTTCTCTTTTAATGTCTTCAAATTAAAATACCCTACAATCCTCAGGGGATAAAAAGCTACATGTTTTCCCAAGTATACACATATGTATGCATCCTTCCCACTGTCTGCTTCACTTAATGATGCTGGTTATGGCTATCCGGGGGAATGTGTAGAGGAAATAAGCCAAGTTTACAACAGCCATCCTCAGCAACTATCACACTGTCAAAACATCTTGCAAGAATGGAATCGTGGGGGTTGTGCACAGCTGGAATACTCTTCTGCCTCCATACCCAGATGTACTTATTTCTTCTTACTCTGCTGACATCAATCCCAATATCTGTATCTACAGCTCCCTCTACTGAACAACATATTATAATAACTGAAAATTAGAATGACAACCTTGAGTCGTTAACAAAAATTTAAATCATGTGGAATATTTAAATAAAAGAAAGCAATCTATATATAGTCTGCTAGAAATATTTCTATTATAAACTAACTAAAATGGGAATGTTCTGACACTCAGCCATTGGGGAATCTGCCGTTCTTGAAGAAATATAGGATTTTGGAGAAGGAATTGTAAAATTCTTCACTTAGTAGAGATGGAAATATAGTGGAAGTAGTACTCAATTTTGCATGAGAGGAGTTGAATTTGAGTCCTAACTTTGTAACTTAATCATCTGTGGGATCCTGGACAAGTCTCAATTTCTCTGATCCTAAATTTCCTCATCTGCAAAAGGGCTATAATAATATCCGCAATATTTATTTTTACTTCACTGAGTTTTTATGGGGATCAAATGAGATCATGTATACACAGTGTTTTGCAAACCTCAAAGGACTATATTACTGTTAACTTTCATTATCATTACTATCATCTTCACTATTATTATGTTACTTAGCCACTTAAAGTCTCAATTTTCTTATTTGTAAAAGTAAAAAAGTTGAGCTAAATGAACTCTCTGTCCCTTCTTGCTCTAAATTCTACAATCCTGTGGTATTCTTTCTGTGGCTACTCTCATAATTGGGCACTTAAACTCACAGCTTGGGATTTATTATTTAACAGTTAAAGCTCTGAAGATTCTAAGGGTAGGTAGTCCTGAGGGTCTATACTTCTGGTACTTCTGAGCTCCCACCTCGGTGTTCTCCATTGACAGTTGACTCCAGTAACCATTAGAAAAGGGATTTGTGTGTTTGTGGCAGCCCTATTTGTAGTGGCTAGAAACTGGAAAATGAATGGATGCCCATCAATTGGAGAATGGTTGGGTAAATTGTGGTATATGAATGTTATGGAATATTATTGTTCTGTAAGAAATGACCAGCAGGATGAATACAGAGAGGCTTGGAGAGACTTACATGAACTGATGCTGAGTGAAATGAGCAGAACCAGGAGATCATTATATACGTCAACAACGATGCTGTATGAGGATGTATTCTGATGGAAGTGGATTTCTTCGACAAAGAGAAGATCTAGCTCAGTTTCAGTTGATCAATGATGGACAGAAGCAGCTACACCCAAAGAAAGAACACTGAAAAATGAATGTAAACCATTTGCATTTTTGTTTTTCTTCCCAGGTTATTACTACCTTCTGTATCTAGGATATACTGTGGCATATTTAACATGTATAAGACTGCTTGCCATCTGGGGGAGGGGGTGGAGGAAGGGAGAGAGGGGGAAAAGTCAGAACAGAAGTGAGTGCAAGGGATAATGTTGTAAAAAAATTACCCTGGCATGGGTTCTGTCAATAAAAAGTTATTAAAAAAAAAAAAAAGAAAGAAAAGGGATTGTGGAAAAAGTATAGTAAAGCCAGTTCTTTTTGTGGTGGCAAGGGATTGTAAATTTGAGAGAATGCCCATCAATTGGCGAATGGTTGAATAAGCTGTAGTATATGAATATAATGGAATACTGTTGTTCCATAAGAAATGATAAGCAGGTAGATTTCAAAAAGGCCTAGAAAGATTTACATGAACTGATACTGAATGAAGTGACTAAAACCAAGAGAATATTGTACACAGTATCAGCAAGATTATATGATGATCAACTGTGATGAAATTGGCCCTTCTCAGCAATGTGGTGATTCAATTCAATTCCAATAGACTTGGTTTTTTTTTTTTTTTTAATTTAATAGCCTTTTATTTACAGGATATATACATGGGTAACTTTACAGCATTAACAATTGCCAAACCTCTTGTTCCAATTTTTCACCTCTTACCCCCCACCCCTCCCTAGATGGCAGGATGACAGTAGATGTTAAATATATTAAAATATAAATTAGATACACAATAAGTATACATGACCAAAACGTTATTTTGCTGTAGAAAAAGAATCAGACTCTGAAATATTGTACAATTAGCTTGTGAAGGAAATCAAAAATGCAGGTGTGCATAAATATAGGGATTGGGAATTCAATGTAATGGTTTTTAGTCATCTCCCAGAGTTCTTTTTCTGGGCAAAGCTAGTTCAGTTCATTACTGCTCCATTGGAAATGATTTGGTTGATCTCGTTGCTGAGGGTGGCCTGATCCATCAGAACTGGTCATCATATAGTATTGTTGTTGAAGTATATAATGATCTCCTGGTCCTGCTTCCAATAGACTTGTGATGCAAAATGCTACCCACATCAAGAGACAGAACTATGGAGACTGAATGTGGATTGAAACATTTTATTTTCACCTCTTTCTTTTTCTTTCTTCTTTCCTTCTTTCCTTCCCTCCTTCCTTCCTTTCCTCCCTCCTTCCTTCTTTCCTTTCTTCTTTTCTTCCTTCCTTCCTTCCTTCCTCCCTCCCTCCCTCCCTTCCTTCCTTCCTTCCTTGCTTCCTTCCTTCCTTTCTTTTGTTTTTTTCCCTTTTGTTCTGATTCTTCTTTTGCAATATGACTAATATGGAAATCTTTAACATATATAGTTTATATTGGATTGCTTGCTGTCTTGGGGAGGGAAAAGATAAGAGAGGGAGACAGAAAAAATTGGAACTGAAACTTTTCTAAACTTGAATATCGAAAACTATATATATATTTAATTTTTATAAAATTTTTATTATAGCTTTTTATATACAAAACATATGCATGGGTAATTTTTCAACATTGACTCTTGCAAAACCTTCTGTTCCAACTTTTCCCTTCCTTCCCCCCTCCCTCCCCTCGATGGCAGGTAGTCCCATACATGTTAAAGGAAAACTATCTTTTTATGTAATTGGAAAAAATACTATTAAGTGCCAAAAATAAGTACCATATTTTCAATGAAAAAAATCAACCAGTTGATTCTATTATCTATTAGTAAAGGGATTTGCTGAGAAAATTATAGCAAAGTCACTGGTATAAAATATCCCCTCAAATATGGGATACATACACAAAAAGTCCTGGGAAGACTAGATCAAACTTGGAATATAAAAGTGCAGCATATATGGGGCAATTGGGTATCTTCTAGTTCCTGGCACTAAAAGTCCTTTTCTCCCTTTATAGCTTCTTAACTAGGTTCCTATTACATATGTCTCATGGATAGGCATCCCAATTGGACTCTTAATGCTCATGCCTCGTTTGAGTCCAATGGAGGCATTTCTTGATGTGTCCTGTGGGGTCCCACTCCATAAGATTATCTTTCCTCTGATAACTTTTGTTCCTTCTGCATATATCCTTATATATTTCTGCTCCCATTACAGATGCTGTCATCAGCCATAGATATTCCATTGGACTGAGCTGAATAATCCTCTGAAAGGATCTCTGGATCTCCCAAACTTTCAGTGTTGTCTGGATACTCCCATCTTAGCATATTTATGCAACTAAAATCAAAAAAGATCAAATGCACAGAAGAAGTAGCACTCACTTGGGCATTTGGCCAGGTGGGAGCCTAGGGAGCCCTCACTTGATTCTTGGAAGGAAATTTGTGAGAGGCCTCCACTTGAGAGTCAAGAGGGGGGAAGGGAAGGAGAAAAGAATGACAGGAGAGGAGAGGAGAAAGACAGAGACAGAGACAGAGAAAAATAGAAAGACAGAGAGAGAGAGAGAGAGAGAGAGAGAGAGAGAGAGAGAGAGAGAGAGAGATGAGCTACTGACTCTGAATTCTGTCTCAGCAACCACTGGGTCATCAATCCTTCCAATTCTGTAGCTAATTAGGGAGCTTCATTATTATATGGTATAAACCACTGAGTCATCATGACCAAAAATAAACTCATCCAAAGTTTCCATGTTATCATTTGGACTAGATCTAAGTAGGGAATATTCAAAGGACTAGCCCCTCACTGAACAGTCCACCCTAACTTCAGCCAATAAAGGAATTTCCCCCTACACCTGATAGATGGCATTTGGATTTTCTGTGAACAGTTCCATTGTCAAATTTCCAAATCCAGTAAAATGAAATTTAGTAAAGGCACATTTAATAAGAAAATACTTCAAATATATTAGTTTTGCAAGTACACAGTGGGGAAAAGCTCCTGTTGACCTAATGCTATTCTTGGTGACATTAGGAGATTCAATGTTTAGAACATAGGAAGTGATAGTACCACTATACTCTAGTTCTTATCAATCCATAGCAATAAAGTTCTGTTCTGTTCTTTGTGTCACATTTTGAAAAGGACATTTAACAAATTAAAAAGCATTCATAGGATAGTGGTCTCTTTAAGATCCTTTCAGATTGATTTGTGATTCAGATTACTCCCAGTCCCTCCTGACTGATGCATTATTAGTTCAGGAAGCCTGCACCTTTGATTCACAAATACTGGTCAAAAGCACCCTTTTGAATTCCAATAGGAAATCCACCTTGTCCCAGCCCCCATTGGATCTAATCCTACTTTGGACTCCACCCACAGGCCCCCTTTAGCTAAATCTCTCATTATAAAAGGAGCCAAATTAAAATCCTCTCTTTGCAGAGGTTCCAAATATGCCAGCCCTACACTTGGCTGGCCAAGGGTCTCTGCCCACTGGAATATTGTTTCCAATGCCATCTTCTCTTTACCCTCACCTATTTCCTTAACCAGACTTTAACCTTACTTCCACTCCCCATAATAAACCTCTTTTATCAATCTAGATTTTCAGGTCTGTAAATTCCTTTACAGGGGACTCTTATGCCACCAGAAGGGAGTTCCCCAAAACACCCTATTCTTGCGCCAAATTCTGAGAGGTTTTAGGGAAGCTCGATTTAACTCACTGAACCCTGAACCTGCCACTAGACCTCATTTAACTCCCTGACCACCAGAAACCCTAATTTCATTTGGGTACCCCAACTCTAAACCTCATCAGGAAGATTCAAGACCATATTACACACGGATTAGTTAAAGGGATTGAATATGTCTCCAGGCTCAGAGAAAAAAAATCACTTACGAGGAGTCAGGGAAATGATAACTATCTTCAGATATTTGTATGGTCCTTCTATCTTAATTGGTTCAAATAGAATGCCAAATTTTATGAAAGACATTCATAAACTGTAATGTCCAGCAAATAGATGGCATTTGGATTTTCTGTGAACAGTTCTATTGTCAAATTTCCAGCAAAGGACATCCAAAATGGTGAAGGATATTGATTACATATCCTATGAGTAGCAGTTGAAGAAAATGAGGAAATTTAGCATAAAAAAGAAAAGACTTTTTGGTAGGAATCGGTAATAGTAATTTTCTTCTTGTTTCCAATTTCTATGGCCCCTAAACCACTCTCTGTCCAGCTACCAAAATGTCACAGATCTGAATATGTCACCACCACACCTTCCTCAAAAAACTTCACTGGGCTTCCTGTTGCCTCTAAGATAGTCATTAACTCTGCAGCTGGGAACTTAAGTATTTCCAAAATATGGCTCTTACATACCTTTCTAGTATCTTTCATATTTCTATCCTTTCCATACTCTCCATATCAGTCAAATTGACCTATTAGTTATTCTATGTTTCTGTCTGTGTGCCTATGCATAAAAGATTCCTTTTGTCTCTCCTTATTTCATTATCTTTTCTCTCGTATTTCTGCCCTATAGAATCTCTATAGTTCAGTATCTACTTCCTATATAAAACCTTTCCTCATCTTCTCACTATCAACATTTTTAAAATAACTTTTAAGGTGAAGGGCTATTTTTTCTTTATACCCACAGTAGCTAGCATGGTTCCTGGTCCATAAATATTTGTTGAATTTAATTGTATAGCTGTTATGGGCAAGAGGGATTAAGCTTGTTCTACATGGTAGATAGCTCACAGGACTTGGAATCATAAAGACAGTTCAAATTATACCTCATACATTTATTAGATTTGTCACCTGGGCAAGTCACTTAAATTCTCTGAAATGTAGGATCCTCACATATAAACTGAGAATAATTACAATACCTATTTAAGAAGATTGCTGTGAAGGTCACATAAGATCTTTGTAGCACAAAAAAGCACTGCATAAATCTGAATTAGTTATATAAAAATGATGAGCTTGTTGATTGTAGAAAAACATGGATAGAGTTGCACAAAATAATGAAGAGTAAAATGAGCAGAACTAGTAATACCATTGTTGTTTTAAGAACAACATTGAGCAACTAAGTCACTTTGATATTATAAATACCCAAATTAATTATAAAGGTCCTATGAAGGGAGATACTATCTGAGAAATATCAGAGTAAGAATTGATAAATAAAAGTATTTATAGAATTATTTTATATATGTAAATATGGATGTGTATGGATGTACATATTTACCTATTTTTGTTTAATGGTAGCCATCTCTAGGGAGCTAGGAGGGAAGAAAAAAAGGGAGGAAAGCTATTATATATTTAAACAGAATAGCAAATTGTACACAATAGATTTGAAGTTTTATATGCAAATATATGTTATAATCATGCTTATGGTAGTTCATAAGTTAAAAATAAAAAAATAAATACGAACTATTATCATCATTCTTCTTGGTCCAAGAGGGCAGAGATAGGAGCAATCACAAAGAATTATAAATTTAGAATGGATATCTGAAAATGTTCCTAATCATTAGAGTTATCCCTAAGCATAGAAGCGCAGTTTTTGGAAGCAGTAAGATGCTGCTCATTGGATATCCTAAAGGCTGGATAGACAACTACTTGTGTATATGGTGGGGTAAGAAAAACTCTTTTTTTAGGTATGGATTGGAATAAATGAATTCTCCAGTCCATTTTAAATCTGAGATTTTGTGAGAGGAAACCTGCCCCCCCCCCCCCCCCCCCCCGCCGGAGTTCTTAAAGAAACTGAATATCCATTTTTTGGGAATGTTGCAGAGGGAGATTCTTAGTCAGATAAAATTGAAATTGATAGTTTCTGGTATACCTGATACATCTGAGATTCTGAAGTTCTGTGGTTTAAAGATATATGAAGAAAATGCTCTTTAAACTTTAAAGAACCATATAAATACTTTAATATTTTGATATAAATATTCTTTCCATTGGTGCACATCATAACCTGTCCATGCCTTTTCATCCTCTGAATCTTTCTCAAATCTGCCCTTACATCCTTAATGAGTGGAGGTAAGGGGAAGGATCCATCAAGTGTCCTGGGGGTCTTTCCCAATGTTTCTTAATATTATGCACTTATCTCTTGTTCTTGTTACATTTTTGTCATATTTCTCTTTTATTATTTAATTTATACTTCTCATTGTGTACTATATGTCACTGGTAATATGTTACAGTCTAATTAAATTCATGATTCATATATCTATTATCCTTTGAGTTACCAGCAATTTTCATTTCCCAGAGATTGTGATATTTCATGATTTAGAACCATATGGTATCATTAAAAGAGAATTGGTATGAAAATATGTTTAAAATGATTGTGCAAGTATAACCTATACCAGATTGCTTGCTGTCTTGTGAAGGGTGGAGACAAGGGAAAGAAAATATTTGGAACTTTAAAAATTTTACAAAAATGAATGTTGAAACATACATGAAATTGGAAAAATAAAATACTATTGAGATTTTTAAAAAGAATATTGGCATTAAAAATAGTTTTGTTTCTTTGTGTGTGTCAGGGAGAAATTTCGTATTTATACTTAATTTTCAATCTCAGGTTTGCAGGTCACAAGACGATAGACTTATGGATCTAGACCTGGAGAGGACTTAAGAGGTCATGTTACAGATAAGGACAATGAAAACCAGAGAGGTCAAGAGAATTACACAGCTAGCAAGTGTTTTGAGGTGGGAAATGGACCCATGTTATCCTGTTTCCAAGTCTATTCCCTTATCTTCCACATCATGAATTACAGAGGAACTTGAGAGGCCATCTGGATCATTCTTTACCATTTAATTTACTAAAGGTAAAAACAACTCTTTTCCTCATTTAGACTGATATACATTTAGTTAATACAGACTATATTGTTAGGTAGAATAGCCCACAGATATGGTTCATGAGTATATGTATCTTGGATAACTTTATGACCTGTCAATCCAAATGCAATGTCATGGTTTGGATGACAGTTATTCTTCATCCACTAGGTTTTTCCTATATGGATGGTTAGAACAAATTATTTCCACACAATTATAAATTAAAAGAGAAAAAGAATGAAATCCATTAAACAAAATCAGTCAAAACACCAATGACATCTGACTGTATATGCAGTTATTTTATACTCATATTCTCTCACCTTTGCACTAAACAAAGAGCATTTTCTCCACTTTTCTCAAGGTCAAGGTCTAAATTCAAATTTTATAATAATTAGTTTGGTTTTTATTGTTCTTGCTATTTACATTGTAGTCTTTGCAATGCTATTTTCCTGGTTTTGCTTACTTCATCTTGCATAAGTTTATATAAATCTTCCTATGAATACGAAAAATTCATATTTATTATTTTTGTAGTACATAAATAACCCATTATATATAGTCTTATTCCATTATATATATAAAATATATATATGTGCCATTCCTCAATGAATGGGTACCTACTCTATTTCTAGTTCTTTGCTACCACTAAATGCAACCAAATCTCTTAGTATTTAGGATACTTTTTTCTTTAATCAATAGTATTTCATTTTTCCAAACACATGAAGATAGTTTAAAATGTTCTTTTTTATAAAACTTTATGTTCCAATTTTTTCCCTCCCTCTCTCCCTTTCCTTTCCCCCTCTCCAAGACAGCAAGCAATCTAATATAGGTTAAGCATTTGTCAGCTTTACAAGAAAGAAAAGGCAAAAAAAAAAAAAAAAAAAAAAAAAAGATAAAATATTGTGCTTTGATCTAAATGCAAATTTGAATCTGCAAATTTGAATATGGATTCAGTCTCCTTAGTTCTCTTTTTGGATACAGATGGTATTTTCCATTCCAAGTCTATTGGAATTGTCTTGCATTACTGCATTGCTGAGAAGAGTCAAGTCTTTATGATATCCTTTTTTTTTTGGTAGATGAGGAAATTGAAGTAGAAAAAAGTTATTTGACTTAACCAAATTTCTGACTTCCTTAGAGAATATGCATAGTCATGGGGCTTCTGAGTGAAAGGGTGTGAGCATTTTAGTCACTTTTAAAGTATAATTACAACTTTTTCCCAAAATCAACCTCCTAATTTTGCAAATGAGCAAAACTCAGACCCAAAGAGTTAAGGACAAGCCCAAAGTCACCTAGCTAGTAAATATCAAAGCAGTGGTTGAAGTTCAGTCCTTTGCCTCCGAATCAGTATTTTTTCCCAGTACAAAAAGTGCAAGGACAGACATGAACTTGACAATCTCTTGAGCTGTTTGTTTCCTTCTAGTACTATGATTCCAAAAAATAAACAACACCTGCAAATTTCTTAGATGAATAGTCAATAAGGAAACTATTTGCTTATGCATGAATTTCCAAATCAATCCGGGAGCTCAAATAAAGATGCCAAATCGAATATTCAAGAACTGTGTGAGCATTTTTACATGCACAAGGAATCTATAAACCTCTGAATGGGTTAGACAGGTATTGTTAGTACATACTTTGTGCCCGACATAGATTTGATTCAGATAGTAGTTTTAAAAATAAGCATTGTTCAGTATAATCCTGTATACATTACTAGCAGCAGAAAGAAGTATTCATTTTTTTTTCTCTCAGTAAATTACAATCCCTCCTGAATGAAAATTATTCATACAAAACACAGGAGATATGGCTGAATTGCCTAGGATTTGCAGCACCCATCATCATCTTGGGTATTAGAAGGCTTGTCACATTTTAGATTTTCCACTGAGACATGTCACAAACAGAAAGGCTTCTTGGAAAAGACCTTTTGCTTTGGAGAAGAATGTGTCCTCCATAGCTCAGTGCTGAAGCCCCGCTATATAGACATACCAGTTGTGTTTAAATTCATAGCTGTTAAAATAAGCATAATAGTTAATTTAAACAGGAATTTATAGAAAAGATGGAAGATAAATAGTTTTATTTCATTGCCATACAGATGTTTCCCAGGCTGTTTGGACCCTATACTTCCAAATAAACATGATTTATTTCAGACAAATAGAAGAAGCTATTTTAAAAAATTCAATACTAGTGCAATCTTAAGTGACTCAGGTTAATAACTCTGTGGTCAGAGTAGAGAAGTAGGAAAAGGAAGGAAAAAAAGATGGATTCCATACTTTGGAAGTATAGATATGGTGCATTTTCTTTTCCCCTCATATCTCTTTTTATGTTCTTTATTCCTTCCTTCTTTCATTTTCTATCTTGCCCTTTTTATCCATTTTGGTCATAACTTTGAATCTGCATCCTATGTACTCTAGGCTGCGTATTTATGAGGCACAGGATACATATTATAACAAATAGCCACCTTTTTGGAAGAGATGAAAATGATTTTAAGACCTGTAATCACAGCCTGCTTCCTTAACTGAAAAAAAGAAATAAGTGGAAAAATTTGTATCTGAATGCCCGAGTTTAAAGGGCTGTATGTCCGTGGATAAATCAAATAACATTTTTTTTAAACTCAGTTATTCCCATCTGCAAAATAGATATACAGCTGGCTTCATCTACCAAGTATTTAAGATCAGGAGACATGGGTTCAACCTTCAAATGTGGTTATTGTTCTTGAGTGTTTCAGTTGTATTTAATTCTTCGTGACATCATTTGGGGATTTTTGTTGTTTGTTTGATTTTTGTTTTGGCAAAGATACTAAAGTGGTCTGATATTTCTTCCCCAGCTCATTTTATAGATGAGGAAACTGAGGCAAACAGAGTTAATAACTTGTCCAAAGTCACACAGTTAGTGTCTGAAGCTCCATTTCAATTCAATCCTCCTTACCAAGGCTGGCACTCTATCACTATGTCACCTAGTTGATTCTCCAGCTGTGGTACTTAACTATTACTGTGACTATAAGCAAATCACTTGGTTTTTCTGGGCCTCAGTTTCTACATGGGTATAATGGGTATATATGAGGTAAAATAGGTATAATGGGTAAAATGGGTATAATGATAAATTCCTTTACTCACAGGGTTATCAAAAAACAAAGCATTTTCTTAGCCTCAAAGTACTTTAGAAGTAGAAGTTATAGGAATTACACAAGATGATGTATATAAAAGTTATAGATCAGAGGTGGCATGCTCCTGGCCCTTAGCTTGCCCACAAAACTCCCCAGTGTAGCTGAACCAGATTGAAATGTAAATAGAGAATAATTAATAAAATAAATAAAAATGCAAAACAGATAATGTTAATTTGTGTTTTTCTAAGTCAACTTATGGCTCATGGGGATCCATTTCTATTTAAATTTGGCTATAAATCACCCTGTAAATGTTAGGAATTATTTCTGGAAAATATAAATTTCAGCGATGATAATGATGATGATATGTAGATAGTAAGGAAAAAATCTCTAAGAAAGTGGTAAAGAATTATCATCTGCAACTCAAAGATTTCCTCTTAAATGGCATAGGGCCAACCACAGATCTGAGGGGGTATCCCACTGAATATTTCTTATTTTATAGAAAATGAATCATTAACAATTAGTCCTTGAGTCCAGCCATCCAACCAGATTTGAATCTATTTTCTCAAACCATAAGCACAGTATGAAATACTTTATCAAAAGCTTTATTCAATTATTGTTCTGTCAGAAATGACCAGCAGGATGAATACAGAGAGTCTTGGAGAGATTTACATGAATTGATGCTAAGTGAAATGAGCAGAACCAGGAGATCATTATATACATCAACAACGATACTGTATGAGGATGTATTCTGATGGAAGTGGATTTCTTCGACAAAGAGAAGATCTAACTCAGTTTCAATTGATCATTGATGGACAGAAGCAGCTACACCCAAAGAAAGAACACTGGGAAATGAATGTAAACTGCTTGCATTTTGGTTTTTCTTCCCAGGTTATTTTTACCTTCTGAATCCAACTCTTCCTGTGCAACAAGAGAACTGTTCGGTTCTGCACACATATATTGTATCTAGGATATACTGTGACATATTTAACATGTATAGGACTGATTGCCATCTAGGGGAGGGGGTGGAGGGAGGGAAGAAGGGGAAAAATCGGAACAGAAGTGAGTGCAAGGGATAATGTTGTAAAAAATTACCCTGGCATGGGCTCTGTCAATAAAAAGTTATAATTATTTTTAAAAAAAGCTTTATTCAAGTCTTGGTAAACTATAACCAGAACATTCTCCTGATCTATTAGTTTAATAATTCTGTCAAAAAAGGAAAGGAAATTGGTTTGACAGAACCTATTTTTGATGTGGCTATAATGGGAAGGGGGAGCTAAAATTATTAAGCTCCCATTCCGTTTTAGGTACTGTGTTAAACAAGTGAACTGCCCAAAGCCATACAAATAGTAAGTGTCCAATGTCAAATTTGAAGTCACATTTTCCTGACTTCCTAGCAATCTGTGCACTATGGTACCACCTTAGTACCATAAATAATGGGTTTCTATAATCACTGATGCTCTATATATGAACTGTCCCCAAATGATTCATTCTCAAATTCTCAGGAATTGAAATCAACCCTATTGCCCCATGGTTTGTAAACTTTTTTCTCTTCCTCTTTTTGAAAACTAAAGCTACATTTAACTTCTGCCATTTTACACTATTTTTCAAATATCATAGACAAGCTATTGCTCACTAATCACATCCACTATTTCTTTCAGAATCCTGGGGATATGGGATATATCAGGTAAATTTATTTAAGGAAGATGAGTACCTTCTTATTATTTTAGGTACCAACTCTCTATTACTTATTTTAATTGTCTTTTACATTGTTAAAGGCATTCTCCTTTGCAGGGAAAATAAATAATAAATGAAGGACTCTCTCTTCTCTCTATTGTAGATGTTATCATTCCATCTATCCCAAGAAGAGGTCCTATTCCTTCTTTCATTCTTTTTTCATCTCTTATACAGCTTTTAAAAAACTCAACTTTTTCTTCCTCCTTTCTTACCTTTTTGGAATCTGCTCATTTTGAGTGTTAGCATTCCTGACACTATTTTTATAGGATTATATGTTTATAATTACCTTTCCCTGCTTCAATTTTCTGTATATTTCTTTCATTGTTCCCTCATTGTTTCTCTTTGTGACTTCAGAATTTCATTCTTAAGCTTGTTCCAAACTGCTTGAGCCAATATTCTCTGAAACATTATAATTCACAGAATCCTAACTATCTTTCCTTTGAAATCTGCTGTCCTAAAAATTTAAGGATTTCCTCTCCTCCATAAAAAACTCCAGCATAAAGTGGTCAATTCCCCTAAGATTTTTCCCATCATTTCCAAGCCAGCAATCAGGCTCTAAAATTTTCCTTTGTTCATTCTTACATTATAGAAGAATGAAGTTATCATGAATGCAAGGGAAGGTGATATTGACTACTTTGCTTATGGAGAATTTCATTATTTCTTTAGAAGATTGATCTCCCATCATTCCTATATCATACTTCTGTGCCAAGCTGCTGATGTTTCCTAAATTCTTCATCTATTTTCTTTTTGCTTCCAAGTGTTATGTATTTCACTCCCATGACAAAAATTTCCAGATGTTATGTGGAAGGGTGTTGGATTTGGAACCAAGGATTTGGGTAAGAATCCCAGATTTATTTAATTCCTGTGTGACCTTGGACAAATTAAATTGCTTCTCCAGGTCTCAATTTCTTCATCTATAAAATAAAGGCATTGGTCTATATTGACTTTAAGATCCTGTCTAGTTCTCAATCTATGATCCAATGATACAATACCTGAGTAAGGCTAATTGCTCAATGTCACATAGCTGGTTATCAGTGTCACATAGCTGTCACGTAGAAGACAAAAGATTAGAATAGTTTCAAATCCAGTTTCTGCACTGCACTCTGCACTCTAGAGAAAATATTAGACATATTTGGTTTACATAGAAACTTCTTCCACCTCACTGAAAAGTGTGAGGGGAAAAACGAAAAGGGAAGGGTTAGGGTAAATAGAAGGGAATATAGAAATAGTAAGGAAAAGGTAACTCTTTCTCTTTAGCACTTCATCTCTTCTGAGCTCAGTTTTCTAAACTACAAAATAAGGCTAGACTAAGATCTTTTAAAATCTCTTCCACATTTAATATGCCAAAATTAATATTAATAATGGAATCCAGAATGAAGGAGATAATCATTCTATTCTACAAGGTTCTAGTCAGACCATATCTGGGATATTATACCCAGTTTTGGGCCCCATGTTTTAGCAAAGTTTTTTTAACCTGTACAATCATTTTAAACATATTTCGCTATTTAGTCATTTTTGAAAGAAAAATCAGAACAAAAAGAAAAAACTACAAGAAAGAAAAAACAACAAAAAAGTGAAAATAGTATGTTTTGATCTTTTTTCTGGATGTGGAAATAAAAATGCAAAACAGATAATGTTAATTTGTGCTTTTCTAAGTCAACTTATGGCTCATGGGGACCCATTTCTATTTAAATTTAACATCACGGCTATAAATCACTCTGTAAATGTTAGGAATTATTTCTGGAAAATATAATCTTCCATCCTGAGTCTATTGGAAGTGTCTTGAATCACTGTATTGCCAAGAAGAGTTGATTATAGTTGATCATCACACAATCTTGCTGTTACTGTGTATGATGTTCTCCTCATTCTGCTCACTTTACTCAGCATCAGATCATGTAAGTCTTTTCAGGCTTTTCTGAAATGTCTGCTCATCATTTCTTTATAGAACAATAATATTAATATTCCATTACATTCACATACTACACAACTTATTCAGCCATTTCCCAATTGATGGGCACCTACTCAATTTCCAATTCTTTGCTACCACAAAAAGAAATGCTACAACATTTTTGCACATATGGATCCTTCCCCCTCTTTTATGTCTCGGATACAGATTCAATGGTGGCACTCACTGCTGAATCAAACAGTAAGCACAGTTTATAGCTCTTTGGGTATTTTAGGAAGTGTTTTGATAAACCTGCCTTGGTCTTGAAGAAAATGATTGGTTAGCATATTACAGCATATTAAGAATGAATGGAAAAATCAGGAGGCTCACTCTGGAGCATAGGAGACTTAGAGATATAATCACCTTCTTCAAATATTTAAAGCTTCTCATGCTGAAGAGGGTCCCAGATTTGTTTTTCTTTAGCCAGAAAACAGACCAGATATTTGACACCACTGATTTTCCACATTTCATAGTGGAAAGAAAACTTCTTAATGATTAGAGCTATGAAAAAGAATGGGTTGACAACTTGGCAAATAATAATTTCTATGTCACTGAGTTTTTCAACTAGTTGAGGTAATAAGAGGGGGATTCATGCCTTGAAGTGGTTTGACTAAGTGACCACCTGGGTCTTTTCCAACTCAAGAATTCTATAATTCTATCAGTCTCCTAAGTTCCTTTACAATGAACTCTCCACTATAACTAACTGCTTCTTACCATACCAGCAGTATTGTAGAGTGTGGGTCTAAGTTGAATATTGTAAAAAGTGAATAATTTTCTTTGGGAGGCAATCAAAAGATTAGGGAGGGAGAGACTTATTGAAGGCCATACAGTTTATAAGTGTCTGTGGAAGGATTTGAACTCAAGTTCTTCTGAACTCCAGGGCGCATACTCTATCCACTGAACCATCACCTAGCTGTCCCTAAAAGGGACAGGATAATTATAAAGATAATTAAGCATTCAAGAAGCTCTAGATATCAAGGCTCAAGGGAGCTACAAGTATGAGAAAGAAATCAGTAGAGAAAAACATTTGCATACTTCGGCCTCTTATTTAGGGCTAGTCTTGGATCTATCTTACTGCAGCTGAAGGAGAAATAACAGAGGGATAATCTCAGAAAACTGACAGAGAAGATGAAATGGAGGGGAAGGGAAATGGGGAAACCATTAAGATACTCTTGGGTTGACTGTTGAAGGAATGTTTATTTCTCTGACTGACTATATGATTGCAAGACAGCTGGTTTCAAGAGCCCCCTTCTATCTCTAATCAGACTAGCTTCCATTCTAGATAATGCCAAATATCCATTATGCTTATATCTTGGACTTAATCTTAGATTGCTCATGCTGTACTGACCAGATGCTTTGGCAACACACTGTCTCACAAAGCTTTAAGGATTTTCCAATAGAAATAAATAAAAGGAAGCTAACAGAAGAAAAAAATTCAATATCTACCCACTCTGACATTCCTATTCCAAAGCTTTCAGGATGAAGCTTTCACAGGACTTATGAAAAAGCTTTTTTTGGGGTGGGGGAGGAATCAGTTTCAGCAATAAGACTTCTAAACCAGAAAAAGCTCATTCACACTACAGTGTTTGAAACTTGAGAATTCAAATTTATACCTTTTATCTACAGCAAGTTCATTTTCCAAGCCTCTCTCCCTCAGGCCTGTGTGATTTGTTTAAATTATTATTCTAGAGGAGAAATTCTTAGTGATTTTATGCATGTATCATGGATCCCTTGGCATCCTGGTAAAGCCTTGGGACCTCTTATTAGAATAATGTTTTTTTTAAATAATTGAAGAAAATGTTAAAATTTAGTTAGAGGTTAATAATTATATATAAATACATATATATATATATATATATATATATACATACACACAAGTATATGTTTCCCTTTTAAGTCCATAGTCCACATGAAACCTATTCATGGATATTTTTAGGGGGCTATGGGTTGTAAGTTAAGAACCCCTATTCTAGATGAGTACTTGTAATGAACCACTGTTATAGTCAACACATACAGGCAGATGGAGTTTTTAAAACGAGCCTGAAAATTTTTTCCTATCTCATAACTTTGTGGACAGACCTGTCTAAGCAATTGAAAAAAAGATTTTTTTTTGATGCAGATAATCCCCAGATCTCTTTTAATTTGATAATGCAATCTACTCTATAACAATAGAGCAAGAATTGTATGGTCTAGTAGATAGGAGTTAAACTCAAATATAAACAATCTTTATGGCGTGCATATTGATTTAAAAAACCATAAATTAACATTATCTATGTTATATTTTATTTTTATTAACTTTATTAAATATTTCTCAATTATATTTTAATTTGGTTGGATAGCACAGTAAAGATTTTTTAATTTGACACCACTGGTCTAGGATATATATTCTTAACCTCAGTCCATGAACTTTTCAAAAATAAGTTTATTTTAATATGTGATTTCTGTTGTAATCCTATATATTTTACCTCATGCATTTTTAAACACTATTTCTTTTTCTTGGGGAGGCAATCAGTGTTAAATGACTTGCCCAGGGTCATTAAGTACGAAGTATCTGAAGCCAAATGTGAACTCCTGACTTCAGGGCTAGTGCTCTCTCTACTGCTTTAAAACTCCTTAAAAACATCATTCTAAGAAAAGTCCGTAGGTTTCAGCAGACTTTGTTGTTCAGTTGTATCCAACTCTTTGTGATCCTGTGGAGCATGCTATCCATGGGATTTTCTTGACAAAGATATGGAGCAGTTTGCCATTTTCTTCTCCAGTGAATTAAGGCAAACTGAGGATAAATGAATTACCCAAGATCACACAACTAGTAAGTGCCCAAGGCTAGATTTGCACTCAGGTCTTCCTGGCTCCAGACCCAGCTCTCTATCCATTGAGCTTCACCTGATGCCAAAGTTCAAATAGTCAATAAACAGTAATTGATTATCTACCATGTGTCAGGTACTGTATTAAACATTGGGGATGCAAATTCTATTTAGCTATGATGCAACTTCTCTGCAGGAGTAGGGATCTACCAGATCTATTTTATTTTGGACTTTGGCTTTCAGTTTTCTTCTTTGTAAAGATTAAATTAGATGATCATTAAGGATCTTTTCAGCTACTGTAGTACACGTGGTTCCACATACACAGGAGGTTCCTCATATACAGGATCCCAGAAAAGAAACCCCAGTTCAAGACACTTAATGGGTCAGCCTGAGTTCAAGAGAAAGAATAAGAAAGAATGGATAGATCTGGGAATCATTTGCATAGAGATGATGGGACCAACTAAACCAACCAGAAAGGACTCATTAGGTCAAAGCAAAACATATTTTATAAAATAACACAGAGAAATAATTGAAAAGGAAGTTTCCCCTCTCCCCCCACCACACAGTATAATATATATTACTTACCACAACACGCGTTGGAGAAGGGGATATACAAAGGAAACATGTGACTAAAAGGATGCTTGGGGTGCTCAGGGAGAACTAGCACCTCTCATGTGAGGGCTTGCCAAATCATCCATCTTTGGTGTCCATCTGATATTCATTTCTTACCTGTGGTTCCAAAAAGCTGGCAATTCAGTGGCTACAACCTGGTAAAACAGTCTTGACAGATGGGCTCAAACCTGTCAGGGAGATAGGGAGAAGTCTACCCCAACCATGTGAAAACTTCCCCCAGAAGAATGAGAACAATTTGATCCAGTGGCCAGGAAGGCGACCGAAGTAGGTGCTGTGGGAGGCTTAGAGCTTGGTCAGACACCTAAGACACCAAGGTCATCCACTGCATCCCAGACTTTCTGTACTGTTCCTGATTTTCGTCCTGCCACTAGACTTCAATGTCTCTGGAAGAGAGAAAAACTGAGACTGGGGAATTCTGTCTTCCAACAGCCAATTCATATACAAGTCAAGACATCACCTGTGATGTCATTGGTTCTTTTCAAAAAAGGAAGGACAAATTTGACTAGGGAATACAAAGGGCAGGAACAATTCTTATCCCAAGCCAAAATTGTTCTTCTCCCTATATCATAAAAGATTATGAGATTTTATGTATCTACTATTCTCCTTAGTAGGAGATTTATGCCCTTATAAGGACAGACCAATGTTTCCATACTCCCACTCAAAGTAAAGTATACTATTATTATTCATTTGAGGGTTTTGTATGCTAATATAATGTACATTTGTTATTGTTCTTACCCACATTTTATGATCTGTACTAGGCACATATTTCATATTCTTAATAGTAAGGATTCTTTTTTCTCTTCTAATTCTTTCTCTTCTTTCTTCTTCTTCCCACCTCTTGTCTACTTCAGTGCTTATAAAATTATTAAATGTAATGGTCTTGTTGGCTGAATATAATAGAAAATTTGCTTTATTTACCTTAGCTAAGAGTTTTCAATTTGGGACTTCTCTCATCTGTGAAATAAGATAACATGGGACAAAAAAAATTCTAAGAGCCCTTTCTAGTTCTAAAACTTATTGATATGATTCCTTTGTTTGGTTTTTAATACCTTTCACGATCTGGCCTACCTACCTTTCCAGTATTCTTACATTTGTTCCTTACACACAACACTCCATCTAATATTCCATGCCTTTTTTTCTTTTTTTACTAGCAGTTCCACATGCCTGGAGGGTTTTCCCTGCTCAACTTTGCCTCCTAGTTTTACTGTATTCCTTCAACATACACCTCAAATCCCATTTCTACAAGAAATCTTTCCCAGGCCCTCCTTATTGCTAGAGTGAGAATGAAGGGCCACCACCAACAACACTATATCAGATTTTTCTCTGAGATTACTTCCAAGTTACTTTGTATATATTTTGTATATACATAATTATTTGTTGTTGTTGTTGTGTTTTTTTGTTTTTGGGGTTTTTTTGCAAATTATCTCCCTCACTAGAATGTAAACTCAGGACAGGAACCATATTTTTATCTTTCTTTGTATCACCATCTTTTAGCAAAATGCTTAGCACACAACAGGTAATTCATAAATGCTTGTTGATCAACTGATTTATAATCCAAACTCAAGTCTTATGACCAGAAGTAATAGCATTCATTTTTTCTCAATAGTATTTTATTTTATATTTATTGTCCCAAATACATGTAAAGATAGTTTTCAACATTCATTTTTGTTATATTTTGTGTTGTGGATTTTTTTCTCCCCTCCACTTCTTACATCTCTCCCCTCTTCAATACAGCAAGCAAGATGATATAGGTTATATATGTACAATCCTTCTAAACATATTTCCATATTTGTCATGTTGTGCAAGAAAAATCAGACCCAAAGGAAAAAAAACATGAAAAAGAAAAAGCAAACAAAAAAGGAAATGGACAAAAAAGATGAAACTACTATGCTTCAATCTACATTCAGTCTCCATAGTTCTCTCTCTGGGTATGGATGGCATTTTCAGTCCCAATTATATTAGAATTGCCTTGAATTACTACATTGCTGAGAAGAGCTAAGTCATAATAGTGTTCCTTTAACTTTACTTCCTTATGATATAAAATTCCTTATAAGGAATTAAAATTCCATGAAGCTGGAGAGGAAGTCAAGATACAATTTCTATTTTAGGGTCTTCATTTTCTGTTTTTTCTTATTAACCCTAAATAGTACCTAATTTCATATGTAATGCCTGCATTCCATTTTTAATTGTCTATACATGCCCTATTCTCAAGCTAAAAAATAATCATGTTTTTAATTTAATAGCAATCTAGTAAGCATCAACAATTAAAGAAACAAAATGAAGAAAAACTTCCTAAATTAGAAAATTTAAACTACTTATATTTTGATCAAAGAAAAACTCTAATAAATTAGAGCATTTGCTTTGTGGTCCTTTAGGCTTCTTGCTCATATTTTTTTTCCTAGAATTTCTAAAGTTATAGAGTCAACTATAGTTATAGTCAATGTGTCTTTTTTTTGTACAGTTGTAACATCCTGTCTCGGATTAAATGTCTATATTTAGTATCTTTCGATATTTATCTGCATTCTTTGATGTAGTCATTTTTAGTGACATAGTAATATTTCAGTGCATGAATATATTTGAATATGTCAGCTATTTCTCAGTCATTCAACATTGAGGTTGCTTTTAATTTCACTGTCTTCCATTATCTTGCACTATCTTGCCTTGTCTCATACTATTCCCCTTTATGTATTATGTGTTAAAGGCAAAGTGAATTATTTTCAGTCTGGTGTTCTGGTTCTGCCTCCATCTCTCTTCATTCCTTTGCTTATATGTTTTTTCATTCTTGAAATGGACTATCTAATCTTTGTACATGGAACTCCTTTTTCTCAAATGCTTGCTGATTGATTGATGAATTTTTTCAAGAACTAACTCAAAAGCTGTTTCTTCCAAAATCAATCTTTCTCTTTATGTTTACCTTCCTGCTTTCTCATATCTCTCTCTCCTCAGGGAGAGAAATCTCTTCCTCTATGTACTTATCATAACTCTTTGCATTTGTCTCTCTGTTTCCCTAAATGGTCAGCACTGAGATCTCTTCCCTCTTCTCCTCCCTCTCCTTTTTGAGTTATTAAATTTGGGGTCTGGGAAGGCCGTTGTAAGGAAGAGAGGTTAAAGGGGGCAATCAAGTATGGTTGTCCTATGAGGAAGATTCCCTCCAATGATTCAGATTGTAATCCATATAACCTGGCTATCCTGTCCCTGTTCTTCCACAAATTTGACACAGGGGGTTCATTTTATGTGTTTGGAAGCATTCTAGTTTTAAATTTTTTCCCACTTATTATGAACTTAATCATCAACACATAAAAACATTTTAATATATAAATGATGAAAATGAAGGATCATATTTGAAATTATGAACTTCCGTTACATAGTTTCTTGTAGAAATATGGATGAAATTACTAAAGTAGAAACAAAATTATTCCTCTTCTAAATTTCTAATTTCTTTTGAATATTTTAAACACTTTATTTCTTCCTCCTCCTGCTCCTCTTTTTGCTCCTTTATCTCCTTCTTATCCTTTTTCTTCTCCTTCCCTTTTCTGAATTTCTATCATTATTCCATTAACTATCTTTTCTTTTCCCTCTCCCCCAAACCTTGCACAACATGGAAGCTTTCCTTTGTAACTAATAAAGAAATAAAGCAAAACAAATCAATATACTAGCCATATCTGAATATGTATTGTTTGCATTTCTAGGTCATTATCTCTTTGCTAAGAGGTAGGATAAACATACTTTATCTTTAGTCTTCTGAAGTCATGATTGGTTACGGTATTGATCATACTTCTGAAGTACATATACTTCTCTTGCTTTACACTCGATAGAGGCTAGTTGTTGTTTCCAACACTGAATTCCTTAGAACCATTTCTATTTCTTCAGTAAGCACATATGGGACTGTGATACTAAAGACAAAATATAGTAGCTCTATTGTTGTCAATGGTGAAAAGGATTTATCACAAAAAAAATCTTTGGAGCTATTTTCCATATGTTTTAATGTGGGGCTAACTCAGACTGGTACTCTGGTATTGTGAGTCCATTATTTGAACCAGAAAATCGTAGTTCATGCAACAGTTAACAAATGGATGTTTACTTATCCTTAACACAGAAAGAATACTCAACAAGGATACAGTATTTAACCTTGGGAAGACACCAATGTTCTAGTCTCCAGATTGAAATACATCTGTTGAGCAGGGAAGGGTGTGGTATCTTGAGCAGCTCTGGGACATCTGTCTGATCTTAAGGGTCTGATTCCATGTGAGCCAACTTTTCCCCCTTTGACTAGGGAATCAGCCAATTTGGCCTGAGACCAGAAAGAAGCTACACAAATGATCAGGGCAATCAAGACTTTGTGATTGCTTCACTGCCTTTTAGAAAAAGAACCAGCTTAATTTACATGGAGTGAAGAAAGGGGATAATAAGAGAAAAGATTGTATTTTATACCATGTTTTATCCTTTTTTTTATTGTCTTCTTTTTAGTTTCATATTTAAATGTGTGGGATGGCTTTGCAAAAGTCTTTAAAATGATTTTCTATGCCACTGCTTCTTGCTGTTTTAGAGGTAATATTATAGTTCATCTCTGAAATTATTCCTATGATTTTAATTTATATTCCAAATCATATCTATCTCTTTCAAAAATAAGTCACTTATTTACTAAGACAGTTTTCAGAATCTTTTATCCTCCTCATTATAGAAATCAATTTACATGGGTTAAATTTCTATATGAAATTACTACAGTTGTTTTCAATGTTTTTCCCTCTTACCCACTTATAATTTTTTGGCATCACAAATTTTTTTTATAGTAGCTCAGATTGGAATTGTTTTAATTGAATGTCATATTTTCCCTAGTTTTTTAAAATTAATTTTTATCTTTGTTCTACCAAATCAGTAACCCATCTCTCTCTCTCTCTCTCTCTCTCTAGTTACCTTTATATATATACATACACTATGCATATATATATATGCATAGTGTATATCTATATCTATATAGAGTCAACTAATTCATGAATGACTCCCACATCATAATAAGCTATATTACATATGATAGATTTAAATTTTTATATTATTTTTTATTTACTATGTCTTATAATTTGTTTTCTTAAAATATTCATGATGTCTAGGTATACGATTTCTATGTAGTCTGCAAGTCTTTGACCATTTTAATTGCTTATAATACAATAATGGCCTATATTTTATTTATTAAAGCTTTTTAATTTTAAAGCATATGCAGGGATAATTTTTCAACATTAACCCTTGCAAAATCTTGTGTTCCAATTTTTATCCCTCTTCCCTGCCACCCCCCTCCCAGATGGCAAGTAATCCAATATATGTTAATCATGGTAAAAATATGTTAAACAATCCAATATATGCATACATATTTATACAATTATCTTGCTGCACAAGAAAAAAGAAAAAAAAATCTATATTTTCTATCATTACCCAGTCTCACTTTTGCATTGAAATCACTGAGTATCAAACTATATATTGATCTAATTTGAATGGTCTTACCAAGTTCTGCACAGAATTTGTCTTCCTTCTCATCCTCTCTTTGCAAAAGAGTATAAAAAGGATAAAATGGCAAGATACCCTAAGAAGTGGTATTTATTGTTGCTTCTATAACACAATAAAATCAACTCTGTCAGTATTTTAATTTACTTCTCTAAAAAGAACCTCTGAGCCCTCTGTCCATTAAGTGTGACTTACTTTTGACTTCTGCTTTCTTTTATAGTGAAAATGTCAATATCAATATAATTAAATTTTCCCAGTAGTATAATATATCTACTTGGTTATGAGACCAGGATCTCACATTTAAAGTAGTAAACTCTAAATTAATATATATAGGTGACATAAAATCTAAGTGGTTCTTACCAGTGCTGTAAAATAATGACTATTCTTTGTTTGGTAGGCCAAGCATTTAAGAATGTATTAAAACACTTGGAAAATAATCCTAATTTTAAGAGAATGACCCTATGGTGGGTCAAAGTGCTAAAATTTTTAATGAGCATAATTAAAAGAACAGGTAAATATCACAATAGGAAAATGTTCATTGGTAATATCTTCCTAAGCACATAGAAAAGTGGGATGTATGTTCATTATAGGAAAAATGTAGTTGCTGCAACAAGGGGAAAACAGGTTTATACTTCAAACCCATGGAGAATAATTTACCAAAATGGAGATAATTAAGCTAATCTGGATTCTAAAGCACTTTTTAAAGCTAAATCAGGGCCATAAAAGATTGAGGATCATTTTGTATTTTTCTGTTTCATAGTTTACAACAGCCAAATAATTTATCACCAAGTAATCAGCCTTATCACCATGTAATCAGCCTTGTGGTGATAATCTCTATATTTAGCTAGGCTGGTCTTTGGACAGAAGATACAATCTATATGTCTTTTCAGTATATTTAAACTTTGTGCTCTAATAGCATAATATTCAAGAAACCAAAGTAACCTATATACATGATAAGAAATCAGAGCTGAACTTATATTCATTCCATGTCTATTAAACCAAATTCCTACATAAATGTGTAATTACTAACAACAATAATAAATTAATTCTATGCCAACCTATTATTTATCTTTGCTTGACTTATTATATATATTTTTATTAAAGCTTTTTATTTTTCAAAACATATGCATGGACAATTCTTTAACATTAGCCCTTGTAAAACCTTGTGTTCTAAATTTTCCCTCCTTTCCCCCAGGCTCTCTCCTAGATGGCAAGTAGTCCAATATATGCTAAACATGATAGAAATATATGTTAAATCCAATATATGCATACATATTTATGCAATTATTGTGCTGCACAAGAAAAACCAAATTAAAGGGCAACTAGGTGGCGCAGTGGATAGAGCACCAGTCCTGAAATCAGGAGGATGAGTTCAAATCTGCTCTCAGACACTTAACACGTCCTAGCTGTGTGACCCTGGGCAAGTCACTTAACCCCAACTGCCTCAGCAAAAAAAAAAAAAAAAAAAAAAAAAAAGAAAGAAAAGAAAAAGAAAAATCAAATCAAACCAGTAAAAAAGAAGAAAATGCAAGCAAGCAACAATGAAAAGAGTAAAAATTTTATGTTGTGAACCACACTCAGTTCCCACGGTCCTCTCTCTGGGTGTAGATAGCTTTCTTCATCACTGAACAATTGGAACTGATTTGAATCATCTCATTGTTGAAGAGAGCCTCGTCCATCAGACTTGATTACTGTATAATCTTGTTGTTGCCATGTATAATGATCTCCTAGTTCTGCTCATTTCACTCAGCATCAGTTCGTGTAAGTCTCTCCAGGCCTTTCTGAAATCATCCTGTTGGTCATTTCTTACAGAACAATAATATTCCATAACATTCATATACCATAATTTATTCAGCCATTTTCCAAATGATGGTCATCCGTTTAGTTTCTTGTCAGACTTATTATATTTTCAAAGCAGAGTACTGAGATTCTCTATAGAAATTAATTTTTATGTTTTTCTTTTTTCCAAACTGGTTTTCCTTTGCACATTTAGCTAACATTAGTAGGTACTTATATATATTCCAGATTAATATGTTCTCATTTTTAATGGTACTTTAAACTGGGATATAATTTTCTCATTCATCTCTTTAATTGCCTTCTGATTTGAACTTGAATTTGTCAAATACTATAAATGCAACTTCAAATCTTTTTTCTTTTTTACTAGCTGTAGCAAATCAATTTTAGTCTGTCTTTTCACTATAACTTTCTATGAATCATTTTGCATTTTATGTGTGTTCTGTTTAAAATATATTAGTTTGTTAATTCATTCTACAACTATTTTTCTTCTCAATGGGACAATTAATCTACTCATGTTCAATGTCACAATTATTGAACTTGATTGACATTCTACCAAATTTTATTACATTAATGGTTTTTGCAGAAAAGGAATGTAAAGTCTTATTTTACTAGTTCTATTCTTAAACTCAACTAAACAGAATAGCACTGAACAAGATTCCTATATTTTATACTCTGTATTTATTTATCCTTCCTTCTTTAGAAAAGGTAGAGGCTTCTTCTTGGGATAGCTAATACTTAGTATTTTTTATTATTTCTACCTTTATTCCTCAATCCTTCCCTCTTCCCTTTCATCACTTTTTTTTTTACACTCCCAGTTATATTCAGCACAATCTCATGAAGCATGCTGGAGTTTGATTCAGGGGAAATCTGGGTTCAAATCATGTCATTGTCATTTATTAATTGTGTAATCCTTCTTGTCTCTCAGTTTTCTCTTCTTTAAATCTAGAATAAAAATACCTTTAATGCCAATTTCATAAAAAAGTTTTAGAGCTCAAATGAGGTAATGTGTATAAAAAACCTTTTAAGTTTATCATAATTATCAATTAGTAATTTAAGCAAAATATTGCACTTAAATTTTTTATCTGTTTTTATAATAAGGCAACAACTATTAAACAATTAATTTAATAATGAAAAGGTATCTATTATTCCAGTTCAAACAACTGTAAACATTGCTGCACCCAAGGAGACACTATCTCAAATTCTTTGTCAATAAGGGACCCCTTTAGTCAAGTATGTAGTCCAACTGTGTTTGAACTTAAGGGGATTGTTATTGTTTAGTTGTTAGCAAAAATATGGAGTGGCTGTCCATTTCTTTCTTCAGTTTATTTTACAGATGAGGAAACTGAGGCAAATAAGGTTCAAGGTCACAAAGCTAGTTAAGTGTCTGAAGCCAGATTTGCACTTATGAACTTATATATCTTCCTGACTCCAAACCCAGCACTCTATCCACTGCATCACCCAGTGTCTTTCCCTTGGGGGAATCTTTTCTCTAATTAGAGCAGCTAAGCTCCATTTCCTCATCCTATTCAGCTCATTAACTCCTGACCCTAATGCCAATTTACTTACATCCAATGTTTGACTTCATATTTAGTCTTCCCAAAAAGTGAAGTAGAAAAACATTTAATCTACAATACAAGTCAGGCATGGAGACAGGTATTTATTTTTTACACATAAAAGAAATGCTAGAGTACACTTACAAGTGTGTATTTGACAAAAACAAATTTTTAACAAGGGAGACAGATAGACTGCCCAGTGGATAGTGCTCTGGACTTGAAGTCAGGAAGAAAAGAATATAAATCTGACTTCAGACAATCTCTACCTGTGTGATTCTGAGCCTCAGTTTGTCTTAATCCATCAGAGAAAGAGAAGAAAATGGCAAACCACTGCAGTATCTTTTGCAAGAAAACCCAAGGAGAGTATGGTCCACAGGGTCACGAACAACATGATTGAACAACAACAAAACTTAAACAAGTAAGAATGATAATTGCTGTGATGTTCTCCCGAAGACTGACCCTTTAATTTCTTCTGAACAAAAAGCATTTTGTGTGATTGCTAAATAGGCATTTTATATTTCACCATGGCTCTTTTTGTCTCCTTTATAGTCACTGACTTTTGGCTTGGCAGGCCAGAGCTTGGGTTCATTCTCTTGTTTCTACTCCTGGGCCTCCTCCCCTTGCTACCAATCTGACCGATCAAAGGATCAAGGGCCATTCTCACAAAGTGGGCACACACATCTATCTCATGATTAATAATTGTTGTAGTTATTTGCCCTTTGTTCTCAAAGAGTACCATGACATCAGGGAGGTGGCCCAATGACATGAAAGTGAATTGGATTTAAGTGAGGGAGGCTTGAGCAAGGTCACCTACCTCACTTTCCCTCTAGAGCCATCTGGATCTAGTGGCCCTGATCTATTTGTAATAATAGGAAAGGAGTGAGTGATTTGTGGTCTATTTCAATTATTTCAAAATGTTAAAAAAAAAAAAAAAGTTTGCTCTATTGTGGAATATAGTCCACACTTAAATATAGAGTAGTAGTACTTATCCAGATGTGTTAGGAACACAATTTCTTTCCAAACAGATTAAAACTAAATTAAAAATTTATTATTAATAAAAAATAAAAAAATTAAAACTAAAAAATTAGTCCTCTAATATGTGAGATTAAATGCGTTACATGTGAGATGCAAGATCACACACATAGATCTCAGCCCCAGAGACAGATTACTATCATGTGGTTACATCAAAATTCTCTCAGGATTACTCTTTTGAGGGCAATACATTTTCTCTATTCACTGCTTTTGTTCTTGAGCCCTCATCCAGTGTTTTCTATCTATATAACCAACCACTGGGGCAGTTAGGTAGTGCAGTGAATAGAGCCTTGAGTCTGGAATCAGGAAAATTCCTCTTCATCTAGCCTCAGACATTAAACGAACTGGGTGATCCTGGGCAAATAAATTGATTTTGTTTGCCTTAGTTTCCTCATCTGCATAATGATCTGGAGAAGGAAACAGCAAACCATTCTAGCATCTTTGCCAAGAAAACCTCAAATGGGATCACAAAGAGTTGTACTTGACTAAATAACCAACCATTCATAATAATAACACTTTTAGCTCTTAAGCATAATCATTTACTTAATAAGGCAAAAGAAGTAATATTAGGAA
Organism: Sarcophilus harrisii; assembly: GCF_902635505.1. Taxonomy (NCBI): domain Eukaryota; kingdom Metazoa; phylum Chordata; class Mammalia; order Dasyuromorphia; family Dasyuridae; genus Sarcophilus; species Sarcophilus harrisii. The sequence continues at coordinate 146,405,465 of NC_045428.1, read as the reverse complement.
TTTTGATCTATTAAATAAATACATGAATACATCATTATACATTCATATATACACACATATGTGTGTAGTAAAAATGAAACACACTATCCCATCAATGTAACTAGATTAAAGAATTGGGGAACACTTCTGGAAGCCTGTCTTGGAAAAACATGAAGAAAACTAATGTGCTTAAAAGCACTCACAGCTCTAGATTATAGGCTTTACTATTACTTTTCATTCAGCAATACAAAATTTCTTTTCTGCCCACTCCTACATTATTGATCTTCAGCTAAAGAAATTATGTTCTTTACTTGGACATAAGTTCTTTCAATTAACCATAACCCTTAAATGTTTAGAAAGTTGTAGCTCTTATGGTGAATGGCAGTTCTGTTTAATCTACAGAACTGCAAAACTCATCAAACTACCTTAGAGTAATATAGACCAGTCCAGGCTATTATTCATTCCCCTGGATGCTGTGCTATTCATTCAGAACAGAGGTGACCTAACATAAGTTCTACCCCCAGAATATTAAAGCAGTTGCAAAGTCCTTTGAGTTTCCTTCTCTATCCAGAGCTGTCAGCAGAGAGCATCAAGCTCTAAGGCAAAGTTTCCCATTGCACCAACTTTAGGTGATGGAGTTCTAAGCCAATAATATGGATTCCAATCCAGAACCAAAGGCAAAAAGCCTTCTCTCATCTTTATCTGCCCCGAGCAGTTTTTCAAACAGTACTCCTTTAATCTGCTCTCAATCACCACGGGCCTTTCTTTCTTAGTCATTGCTGGCAAGATTCTTACCAAAGTAATAGATTTTATCCTTCCCCTGGAAGATGGTTCTTGTACTGGAGAGTCAGTATGACTTCAGAAAGCCCAAGGAATGGTCTTTATGGTGTTTGTGCCTGACAACCCCGGGAGAAATGCCAGGAGCAGAACAGATAATATTCATAATGTTGTTGATCTGGTTAAGGCTTTTGATCTTAATCAGTTGTGAGAGCTTGTGGGAAATTATGGTGAAATATGCTTGCCCAGAGAAGTTTATCAATACTTTATGTTGGATAGCATGCTTGCACAGGTTCTGATAATGGATGATGCTCTCCTGCTTTCCCAATCACCAATGGAGTGAGACAAGATAGTGTGCAACAAGATGGTGTGCTTGCTCCTAGGCTTTTTAGCATGATGTTTTCAGATGCCTTTAAGGAAGATGAAAATGACATCTTGATGCAAAATTATTTAACTTGAAAAGGTTGAGCCAAAATTAAAGTTGGAGGGGAAATTGGCACTTGAATTTTTGTTTACAGATGATTATTCACTCAATAAAGCCTCTAAGATTGAGATGCAACTAAATATGGATCAAATCTCTGTTGCTTGTTCTAATTTTGGCCTAATAATCAACATCAAGAAAACAGAGGTTCTCTACTAGCCAGCACCACACCATCCATAACATGGAACCATTGGAATTGATTGAGATGTGAAAGACACTGCCACAGGAACACTGAGCATAGTATGCCTGGTATAAAAAAAGATGCTGTGTTCTACAAGCAAAGCACAATTGCAGGAGCTCAAAAGAAATATGAAATGCACAAATTTAGAGACACCTCCATTCCAAATGTTCATATGAACTATTTGTGCACAACTTATGGTAGAGCCTTCTGAGCTCCTGATTGGTACAATCAGCTATAGTTAGACATAGAAATGTCATTTTGACACTTTTCAACAACAAAGGACAATCAACCAATCTGCTCTCAAATATTTACTGCCATTCCTCTACTACTACTACTATTTTCTCTTACTCCTTTTCCACTTTTAATTCAGTGGACATGTGGGGTCCAAATCCAATTCCTTTGACTCTGAATCTATCATTCTTTCCATTGGACCATACTATAAGAATTTCAAGAAATTTTTGCTCCTTTTTATAGTTTTTATTGGAATCTGTCTTATTTAATTTTAAAAGGGGGAGGAACCTAGTTACCAGAAATTTTCTTATGTTATCATTTAATCAGTATTTTCATGCAAATGGATAAGGGAATGGAAATGTCTTTGCCTTGTAGTATAAACTCAGTTGGAAAATGCACCCAAATCAGTACAAAGATTTTTTGATGATTACTGTCAGAGTTTAATTGTGGATTCAGTAATTAACCACTCTGAGAGTCTCCATCTCCAAGAATTTCATCAACTTCAATCTTGAAGATTTTTTTTAAAGTTTTTACAGAGGGTTTTTTAAACACCAAGTATGGGTTCTATTCTCTGGCATCTTTGAATGAAAATGCAATCTTATTTTAAATTTTTCTGATTTAAAGTCATGTTCTAAAATTACTGTTTCATTCATCTTTATTCTTAGTTCCTTTTGATATGAAGAATGGCTGAAACAATAACTTCAAATATTCTTATGGAGTGTTTAGAGATACCAGCACATATTCTATGTTCTATGGAAGAATTAAAAAGTAATGAATAATACTTATTAATGGATTGACTGGTAATTGACATGGTCAGCAATGACCAACAACTAAGATTGTCTACTTAAAAGTAGAAGAATCTTAATTGATTCTTTTGCCCTATCTCCTCCCAAAATAGCAGCACATCTGTTGAGACAAAGATAAAGCATCAAGTACCTCTTGTCATCACTTTGCCCACCAATCTTAAAAAAAAAAAATTAGTAAATTAATAAAAGCCTCCTCCAAAATTCTATCAGTTGTCTAGACTGCTTTCAAACTACTTGATATAATTTCATAGGTTCATAGATTTAGAATTGGAGGGAAATTTTAAAATCATCTACTCTAATCTCATTTTGTAGGCAGAGTAATTGAACCCCCCTCTCTCTGCTCCCAGATCACATGAATAGAAACAATGAGCCAGAGAAATGAGAAATTCCCAAAGTATCTTCCTGTTCTTTGTGTCAGGAGGGAGCTTCTGACAATATAGTTATTATCCAAGTACAAACATACAATCAAGTTCATACTTTCCTTACCACTTTCACTAAGGCAAAAACCCTTGGTCTGCTTCTAGAATAAACCTCTTTTTTTTCCCCTTTCCCTTTATAGTCATTTTCATCTGACTTCACATATGCAAAAGTTGAAGGATCAGTATAGGAATGCCCACATTGAGTTTTCTAAGTCTCAACCCCACTATGGGGTGGTTCTGAATCCTGGATTATCTTCATCATCATCATCATAGTAATTAACTCTATAAAGTTTGCAAAATGCTTTACAAATATTAACATTTCATTCTCACAAAAACCTTGGGAGGTGCTATAGCTAACAGTTTCTTACACTGTGATCTGCAACTGCCTTATGAAGTCTTATAACTGAATGTGGAGGTTGTGAAATTAAGATTTATTATCAATAAATATTTGGTTTATATAACTATTTTATATATACTGGGGTCATGTAAAAATTTCTTGGATGAAAAGGGGTCATGAGTACAAAAGTGTTTAGTTCTGGGTTTGAATTCAGATCCAGCATCCATTGAAGTTGCCTCTATTTGTTGTTCAGTTATTTCAGTTGTGTCTAACTCTTTGTGATCCTATTTGGGGTTTTCTTGGCAAAGATACTAGGAGGGTTTATCATTTCCTTCTCTAGCTCATTTTACAAATGAAGAAACTGAGACAAACAGGATTAAGTGACTTGCCCAGAGTCACACAGCTAGTAAATGTCTGAAGCCAGATTTGAACACAGGAAGATGAGCCTTCTTGACTTCAGGTCAGACATTCTATGAATTGATATACTCTTTTCAGATCTTTGTCTTTTGGACATTAATATCTACATGTATACACACACACACATATATACACATACATATATCATAGACAAAGAAATGGAGAGGAGCGACATATGGAACTGAGAACAATTAATTTGGCTGATTTTAATTGGCAGAGGGGAGTGAGTTGGGGGCAGGGAGAAGAGAAATGTTATGCTATGTCTACCGGCTAAATCTAATGAGTAGATTTGTTCTATTCATGGATTTTAATGAGCTATTAAGATGATATTATAAAGAAAACTCTTTATTGTACAACCATAAGTAGTACAAGGTGTTATCTTATTCTTTTAGGCTAAATCAGGGAGATATCATTCTTGCTATAGAGACTTTCATATTATTGAGAGTCATTATAGATATTCTCTAAAAGCCACAAGAATTACATTTTAATTAAAATTCCTAATTGTATTTATAAAGACTGACTGTTCTGAAGGATATGAACAGACAATTCTCAGATGAAGAAATTGAAACTATTTCTAGTCATATGAAAAGATGCTCCAAGTCATTATTAATCAGAGAAATGCAAATTAAGACAACTCTAAGATACCACTACACACCTGTCAATTGGCTAAGATGACAGGAAAAATAATGATGATTGTTGGAGGATAAAGGAAACTGGGACATTGATGCATTGTTGGTGGAGTTGGAGCAGATCCAACCATTTGGGAAGTTTGGAACAGCCAAAAAGTTTCAAACTTTACCCTTTGTCCAAGTTACTACTGGGATTATATCCGAGATTATAAAAAGAAGGAAAGGGACTGTATTCCCGAATTTTGGCAGCCCTTTTGTAGTGGCTAAAACTGGCTGAATGGATGTCCATCAGTTGGAGAATGGCTGAATAAATTGTTATAATATTATGGAATATTACTGTTTAAGAAGAAAAAGGATAATTTCAGAAAGGCCTGGAGAGACTTACCACGAACGTCGGTAAAAATAGGCAGGACCAGGAATCTTATACTTCAACAACAATACTATATGATGACCAGTGCTGATGGACCGGCCATCCTCAAAATGAGATCAACCAAATCATTTCAATGGGATAATGAACTGAACCATCGAAAAAAGAACTCTGGGAGATATAAAACCATTACATTGAATTCCCAATCCCTATTTTATCCCACCTGCATTTTTGATTTCCTTCCAAGCTAATTTTAACAATATTTCAGGTCTGATTCTTTTTGTACACAAAATAACGTTTTTAGTCACTTATACTTATTTTATCTAATTTATATTTTAATATTTTAACATCTACTGTCATCCTCCATCTAGGGAGGGTGGGGGGTAAGAGGTGAAAAATTGGAACAAGAGGTTTGGAATTGTTAATCTTAAATTCCATCATATATCTTGTAAATAAAAGGCTATTAAATTTAAAAAAAAAAAAAAAAGACTGTTCTGTATGAGGGTAGGTTATGCAGAGCATTAATTACATTTCCAGGGAAATCTCATTGATAGGGAGTGGGAAGAGGAATATACAGAAAATTCTGCTAAGTAAAAACAAAAGGTATCAATCAAACCTAATAAAAAGATCTCTCCTCCCTCACAAAGAACAAAAACAGAAAAAAAGAGATTCTTATCATTCTATCCTTGTGTCTATCCATGATAAGGGAAATAGAGGATGAGAAACAGTTCACAATACTCAGCAATGTCCTCTTTACCCTTCGAAACTGAAGAAAGTCCAAGGGAAAAGGAATAAGACCTCCTGTAGCAACAACGAACCAAATTACATTTACAATCTGCTTTGAGCAAGAGCTTCCTGCAAGAGAAATATCTACACATGCTGAGAGACGAACCACTGGTATTAGTGAGGAACCAAATTAGATTTCTGGCAAAACTCCACCAATCAGCCTTTGTTTCTATCAAGCTAACTGTTCCCGGATGTTTGCTTGGAATGTTGGATTTCTTTCTCTTTTCTTTTAAATACATTATTCTGTCACTGTTGAAACATTTTAAAGATTTAATAATAGAAAACTGATGCAGCTCTTTTAAAATTCTGGCTTTTAACTGTAGTCTTTCCCATTGTGACCTTTCTGTGAAATAAGTGACCTGAACTTTTATTATATGCTGAGTTTGAAATCCATTTGCATCATTCAACTTGGACTAATTTGTCTTCCAGATGCCTGAGCTTGAATCAAGGGACTTTGCTCACAGAATCTTGACTTCATTCACTGGGAAGCCAGGCATCTTAGTTTGGGCTTCTTCGTTTTTATTTTCAGGTCAATTACAAATTTTACTTTCTCACTACATTGACCACTCACCATCATCCTTCAAGTGCCACCCCCCCTTTTTTTTTTTGCACAAAAGAGCTTTTTAAAAGTTGGTTAAGGTTCATTCCAATGTTCTTTAGAAAAGAATTATTTTTCCAAGTCTAGAAGGTCATTTGTAAAAAAATAAGAATGTGGAGAGATTTTCTATCTTGCACTAATTGACATATTGTTAAATTTACAATACTGTCTCTTCATAGCCCTTTTTCCCTCCTGCAACTCTCCCATAACCTGGCTCTGGAATCACTTTTTTTTTTTTTTCCCACTTTAATAATATTTTATTTTTCCAATTACATGTTAAAATTTTAACATTCATTTTTTAAAAAAGATGAGTTCCAAATTTTCTTCCTTACTTCCTCTTCTCTTCCTTCCCTGAGAAGGCAAGCAATTTTATCTAGGTTATGCATTTGTAGTTATGCAAAACATATTTCCATATTTGTCACATTGTAAAAGAAATCAAACACAAAAAGTGAAAAAAAAATTGTATGCTTCAGTTTGTATTCAAATTCATCAATTCTTTCTCCAGAGGTGGATAGCATTTTTTATCATAAATCCTTCAGAATTATCTCAGATCTTTGTATTGCTGAGAATCGTGAAGTCATTCACAGATCACTGTTAGAATGTTTTCCTGGTCCTGATAATATCATTGCATTAGTTCATGAAGGTCTTTTCTGGAATAAGTTGTTACTTTTTCTAGATTCACAATGAAGTGTTCTGCATAATCAATTATATAAATCATATTAACCATGCTTCCTGACCCCCCCTCCCCCGCCTTGTTTCAATACTCTAATCAGATAAAGCATATAACTAATCCAAAAGCAAACCGTTTAATTAAAGCATATAATAATATAACAGAGGGAGAAAGAATTGATAGTTGAATAAATCTGAACTCCATCCCTCCCAATCCTCCTGAAAATCTCTACCACTTTCTAAAATAATAGATGGAGGCAAAAATCTCCTAGGGAAGGCTAATTCGAGGAGAGGGGAAGCTAAACTTCTTGTGTATGGGAGGATGAAGTAAGGGGTCAGTCTTTTCCATCTTTTAGCATGCTCTTTATATCTAATGTAGGGATCATTATAGCCCACTGGGGCTAGATTTGCCTCTACTTTGACTCGGGTGCTAGGAATTAACCTTGCAGGTTCCTATTCTCATAGTTTCTAAGACCCAAATGGACCAAGGAGACAATATTGTATTCTGTGACATGAGAGGACCCTAGCCCTCCATCCTTAGCAGTTCCTTAGAAAGGCATTCAATATGTTCTCTACAATCTATTTCTCACTTGTATTTTTAGTCTTATTTCTCATTATTCCCTTTTATGTACTCAGTAACAAAGCTTCTTAAACTGTGAGTTGTGACCTCACTTGGTGTAACTGAATGTGGAGATCTTGAAAATTTTGGCACTACAAGGTATCAAATTATTTCACCAAGATTTAGTTCTTCCTGTAAAAATAAATAAGTATATCTCATTAGTATGCAAATTTGCTTTCATCTTTAACAAATGGCAAAATTATATATATATACCAAAGAAATGTTTTAAAATAAATTTGTTATTTATTAAATTGAGTAAATTTATTCGATACATAGGAGTAAACATTAGTAAATGTTTATATGCCTATATTAGTCAATGTTTGATTTCTATACCTATTTTCTATAACTTTATGTCTGAGGTCATTTAAAAATTTCTGGGGTGAAAAAGGTTGTGAGTTGAAAAAATTTAATCCCTTTTCTATAGTCAAGCTATGCTGGACAATTACTGTTCCTCAACCTCAACACATTATCTCTCAACATTCATACATTTCACACAAACCATCACATATCTGGAAAACATATCTTATCCTCAGCTGGAGCTTATCTCAGCTTTTCTTCAAAGCTTGGCTCAAGTATAATAAGGTTTCCATGATCTCTTCAGTTGTTAGTAATGTCTTTCTCCTTAGATTACACTGTATTATAATTAGCTATCTCTGTACATGCTGTATATTCTCACACTGAATCAAAATTCTTTGAGAGTAGGGGTCACATTTTTCCCCTCTTGTATCTATGGCACCTACGACTGGGTCTTGCAAATAATAGGCATAAAAATGACTGAATGAAATGAACAATAAACAAAAGCCTTTTAGAGGATATTATTGTTCCACCTTCATAATGTCATCAGTCTTCTTCCAAACAATAATAACAACAGTTGGGTTAATGTGTCCTAAGATTAAACTTGCTCTTCTTTTTTTTTTTTCCCCAGATCATACTTTTAGGGTGGTAAACTCCCCAAGGTTTTTTCAAATGAATTTCAGTCTTACCACCTCCTGTGCCCAACTTGTATTGTAATGCCAGAGAAACTGAGGCAAGATAGAGATTAGAGAGTATTTAATATTTTATTTGAAAGGGAGAGATTTACTGGGACCTAATGGATCCATGGTTTGGATGAGACTATCGTCTCCAAGAATCCAGCAAACAATATGAATTCTCAATGATGTATACAAACGTGTGGCTCAGACTTGGGGGTGGGTGGGGGTGGGAGGGAAGGGTGGGGAGGGGGCCGGGGGGAGGGGAGGTGGTAGACTGAGGCAGGGGTGGAGTCAGGATGCTGAGAGAGAGAACGGGACTCTGACAGAGTAGAGTGAGCCACCAGAGATTGGGGAAACACCCTGGAGATGGGGAGAGGCAGTCTGATATTCTAAAACATAAGATCTTTTATCCTTATCAAATATTCTGATTAAGAGGGAGGGGAGGTTTTGCAGAACTGAGCAGACAACTATAAGCAGAACACAATTAAGGAAAATGAGTCAGGACTGGGTCAGGATAATTAGGGAAACTGAGTCAGGACAATAAAAGAAAACTGTGGCATAACATTGCACACACTCTCTCTCTCTTTTGAATATTAAAATCATTGAATTACCTTCCTCCAGAAGGTCTCAGCACCATAATTTTGACCAACCCTAGGTGAAGCAAATAAACCAAAATAAAACTAGAAAAATGCAAGGACTTATGGCAAGGACCAGTCACTCCCTGATAACCTAGAGTTAATCAGCAATGCAAAGGCTCCCTGTTGCTAGCATGTCAGGTCCTCTGCAGTTGGGGCATCTCAGCCAGAGAATCCAGCCAGAGATGGAGGTTCACTGTGAGTTAGGTCTGTGGTCATTTGTGCATTTAACTCAGCCTCTGCTTATACAGTGCTCAAGACAGTCCTGCTGCCCATGCTAAGAGGGCACCCCAAGTCTGTCAGGGACTCCAAAGGAGGAAAAAGTGGGGCTTGGAGTAGCTCCACCTATCCCCTCTCAATAGAACAGGAGCTGCTACTAAGGATCCAGATTTCTGAGTATATTATGCAGTTAGACCAAGGTGGGCAACCCTGAACTATTAGAGTCCTGATATCAAAATGCTGAAATGCTAATTAAGGAACTGGGGTAACAGGAGGGGAGAAACAGATCAGAGAGACTGCCAGTCCCAGGACAGGTATCTGATTTCTGGTTGTTTCTATAGAATAATCCCCAAAACTGAGTCTGCCAGGGAAATTCCAGCAGAATAAGGGATTTCAAAGTTAAAACATAACCAGCAAATAGTCCAGTAAATTTTAAACAAGGAGTTAAATAATTTCCTATTCAATCTGAACTAATGAGATAGGGGGCAGGGCAGAAGTGCCTAAGAAAAATACATCAGTTTTTCCCAATTTCCTGACCAGTTTCAACCAGTTTCTTCTTCCCCTTTTTTTCTCACAGAAAGGAATTATCTCAAATGACCATTCCACATATAAATTCCAAGAGTGAATCAAAATTCCTATACATAACTGTCTAGTACAGTAAGTTTCCTAAAAATCCCTCAAACATACAGCAATAATTAAACAGTTTTAACACATTTTAAACACAGTGATATAGTTAAAATTTTAAAAATAATTCAAGCACTTTCCCCCTCCCCAATATCAGTCCCAATTACATCAGGAGCAGTGATCTTCTCAAAAATTGCTTTCTGCTGAGGAGAGAGGAGGGCATGGCCATGCTGCCCACTACCGAAGCTTCAGATGGGCTGATCCATGTCTCAGAAGCAAGTCAATACCTGTAATTTTGACCAAAGTGTAGTACGAAAAACACAAATATAATAAACGAAGGTTAGAACAGACTGATACAAAATGTGAAGAGGCCAGTATGAATTGGGCAGCAGATTCCCAATAGATAAGACAGCAGTTAGGCTTTTGTCCTTTCATTAGTTAGAAACCTTAAAAAAAACCTTGAATATCTAGTCACAATATCCAGTAACAGATAGATGATCAGACTAAAATACTTATTTGCCCAAGTATTTAGGATACAATGATTATATGTAACCAAGTTGGAAACAGTAAGGTATGACATAATTGAATTGCATTAACAGTTTCTTATTGACTGTTGCTCTGGTTATAGAACTTAGTTACAGAAGGAAAAAATGTAGGGAACACAACCATAACATAAGCAGTTAAAACTTAACTTTCAGCAAAACAGGACAAAATAGCTTTAATTCATTTTTACTCCAGTTAATTATCCCACTAACTGTCAGAGGATAGAGCTTTAAAACTCCCAAATAGCATTAACTATAAGCCCAAGGAATTTTACTTCCAATAACAAATTCCTTTAGCTGAAGTTTCAGATAAACCATAAACAGATATTTACCATAACCTTATATTTATAATAGTAAGAATTTGTCTCAGTAAGTTCACTTCTTTTATATCTAAGTAGATGTTTCCATAAGTGAACATTATACATTCAAATCATTTTGCTTTTAAAAATACCCAATACAAAAGTAAATATCCCAAATTACACATTGTCCATAACAGAAACATTTTCAAAAGGACAAAAAAAATTATTTTCAGAGGCTCTTTAAATGATCTCGGAATGACCAAATACCATTCATTAAAACTTAGAATATCCTGTACAGAACATCCTAATACCACATAAAAGAATCCAAGAGGTTCTTACAAATATTAAACTTTTAGAAATGCCATAACCTCATATTGATAATAGTAATAAATTTGTTTCAATAAGTTCACAAGTTATCTTTCATATTTAACAGAAACATTTTCAAAAGGACAAGGAAAAACCATTCTTTTCAGAAACCCTTTAAATGATGGGCATAACCTCAAGATACAATTAATTAAACTTATACAGAATACCCAATTCCACATACAAGAATCTGAAAGATTCTTAAAAATATCCTTTAAACTTTTAGAAATGGCCCTGCCAAGTTTTACATCAGTCAATTAACTTTAAAGCCCGCCTATCTCTTGAAATCATTTGCTAAAACCAAGGCTCTGCAGAAAGAGGCTGAAACACACTTAATGGAGGGGGAGGAGAATTCCATGTGACCGCCCTTCCCCCCACTCCACCTCCAAAGAGGCAGGGGGGAGGGAAGGCAAGCTAAACTGTCCCCCAGGCTTAACTAGTCAATAGTAGATGAAGTATCAGAGAGCAGTGGGGGTGAGTTTAATCTTCACCTTTGAAGACAAAAGATCCCCACCCCACCCAACCTTTAAAGTAGCAGAAAGTAGTGGGTTTGGGGTGGGGGGTGAGGATTCTACCTGGCCACCCTTCCCAATGGACTTTTCCTAAGCTCCAATTTTGGCCAGAATTGTAGCCTTTAGAAAAGTCAGACCTTTCTTTACCTAATTAGAGGTAGTGACCTCTTTCAGGTAAGTTAACAGAACTTTACACCAACAAGTTCTTAAGATCTTACATTCAAAGATAATTAAATCTATCCAGAATAGGCAACAGTAAAATTATTTCCCACAATTTTAAAACTGCCCAAAAGAATACTCAGAACAATTCTGGCATGCAAAGGCAACAGTAAAATTATTTCCTACAAATTTAGAATCATCCTAAAATTCCCAATCAGATGTTTCTCCAGCCAGAGTTCAAAGCAATTAACATAAACTCCTATTGTTCTCCAGAGGCCTTATCTAGGTTAGCTCAACCCAAGCCATGCCTGAATTTAAACTACCTGAGAGCCAGTTTTTAAAAGTTTAAAATCACAAGCAAATTTTATATTAAGTACAGTTGCGAAATTGAAATAACCAATTCCCAGATTTCTTAATTTAGCAGAACTCTGAACCAACAGGACAGACAAACAAATCACACAGACATAGACTTCGAGATCAAAAACATTTAAACACAGACCAGGGGCTACCTGGAAAGAATAACCCTGAGGGAAGTTGTCAGCTCCAGAGTCTTCCCTCCCAGTTTGGTGCATTTCTCTGCCTTCACAGAGAATGCCCAGATTAAAACCAGGTAGTGCCAAAAGTTACTCAGGTACCCAAAGGGTACTGGGAACCAGATAATGCCACAGAGTGTCTGACTGGCACTTACCAGAGTTGTACAGCTCAGCTTTTTCTGGGGACCAGATTTGCTAGCAATCAGATCAGATCAGACAGAAAACTTACCCTGCAGAGGTTTCAGACCAGATTCTCCCATGGCCAAATGGAGGTGTCCACAGTCATGCACAACTGTGGATGGAAACTGCTTTTTTCCTGGAGGCTCTGGAAAAAAATCCAGAGGGCTGGCCTCTCCAGGCCAAGAACTCAGATCCCCAGCCGCCTTGAGACCCAGGGCAGAGACCTGAAGGTCTTTATTCTCTAATCCTGCTCATTTTCTAACATCTCAGTGGGAAGCCTCCAAAATGTAATGCTGGAGAAAGTGAGGCAAGATAGAGATTAGAATGTTTAATAATTTATTAAAAGGGAGAGATTTACTGGGACCAATGGATCCATGGTTTATATACACATGGCTCAGACTCAGGCGGTAGATTGAGGCAGGGACAGAGTCAGGGTGCTGAGAGTGGAACGGGACTCTGACAGGGTGGGGTGAGCCTCCAGAGATGGGAATGACATAATGGGGGAAGACACCCCAGAGATGGGGAGAGGCATCTTGATACACGGTATCTGATATTCCGGTAGCTTGGAATGGGGAGAGGCATTCTAATATTCTAAAACATAAGATCTTTTATCCTTATCAAATATTCTGATTAAGAGGGAGAGGTGGTTTCGCTGGGCTGAGAAGACAAGTATAAGCAGAACAATTAGGGAAACTGAGTCAGGACAATAAAAGAAAACTGTGGCATATCAGTATTTGTTTTTTAAATTCTTCTTGTTATTGTTATTAATTTAACAAACATCAATAAATATGAACATTTCCCCACTGAACAAAAAAAGATAACTATATATGACATCTAATATCTAGCACATAGAGCTTTTTTTTAAAATCAAAATTAACATAGTAATTTCTACACTCCCCTGCTTGTCTATGAATCTTTCCGAACTTCCTTATTCTTTCTTGTTTAATTTTTAGTGACTTAATGTTTTCTTTTTTCTTTTTTTACCCTTTATTTAAAGTATCACTATCATTATCCCTAGTCAACAAAACAAAACATAAAACCTCTACCTTGTTGCAAATAAATAGTTACACAAAACAAATTCTCAGACTGACTGTGTCTGAAAATCTCTCTTTCATTCTGTACTTCTAATCTGTCACTTGTCAGTCAATTGGTGGGAAATAAGATCCTTCTTCTGAAATTGTAATCACTCATTACATCAATCAGAGTTCCTAAGTCTTTCAAAGGTGTTCTAGTCTATATTATCAACATTATATAAATTGCTCTCCTTGATTTGCTCATTTCATATTGTTCACCCATGTCCTTCCTGATTTCTCTGTGTCCATCCTTTTTGCTATGTCTTACAGTGTAATAATTACATTCATATATTATGTATTATATGTTTTCAGTTCTTTGTGACAAAAAAGAGCTTGTTAAAAAAGTTTTTGTACATATGGGTTCATTTCCTCTTTCTTTGATTTTGTTGGGATACAGGCTTTACAGTGTTTTTTGTCATTCTTAAAAAGAACCAATGACATCATGAGACTGATGACTTATTATTAGTATTTGAAGTCTTATTATTAGTGATTTGGGTAATTTTTGTATGGTTTTTGGTGCAAAAGCATTCCCCCTCCCAAGTTAACTGTTTCTCTTTTGATTCTGTGTGGATTTTTTTTGAACAAACTTTTTTAATTTTATAGAATTAAAATTTTCCATTTTAATTCCTGGAATCTTCACTTTCCTTTGTTTGGTTAGGAACTTTTATCTATAGTTGTGAAAAATATATTTTTCCTGTTCCTTCAGTTTATGATATTACATTTCACATTTTAGTTATATGATATATCCAAATGTAGTTTATTATGGTATATGGAATGGGGAAGAGACTTGAAATAGGACTAATTATTAGGCTCTTGCAGTAATCCAAGTGTATAGTGACAAGGACTCTACTACGATAGCAGACTGTCAGACAGAAGGGGGCATATAGATGACACTAATAAGGTCACTGATAAAATATTAAATGACTATTAAAATTTTAAAACAGCTTAGAATTAAGTAAACCCAGTGGGGTGCTCCAATAGATATCTCTATTATTTTAATATTTTATTATTAATATATTAATGATTGTTTGGGGTTTAACATTCAACCCAAACTTCTAAGTTTAATCTTCATTATTAACACTTTCTTAAGTTTATACAAGTAACAAAACAATAAATCAAGCTCTGATTTATAGTCCTAATAATTTCTGAGGTGTAAATGCCCACACTGAAAATTCAGGCTCAAATCATTAGAACTGGCTTCAACCATAGTAACTTAGTATTTGATAAATCAAAAGACTGAAGCTTTTGGGAGAACTCATTATTTGACAAAAACTGCTGGGAAAACTGAAAATGATAGGACACAAAGATAAGGTCAAAATGGGTTCATTATTTAGACTCACCATAAGTAAATTAGAAGGTCAAGGAATAGTCTACCTGTCAGATTTATTGGGAGGGGCAGAATTCATGAACAAACAAATGAGAGAGAAACATTGTGAAAGTAAAATAGATAATTTTGATAGTATTGATTTGATAATATTAAATTAAAATTTGTGCAAACAAAACCAATGCAACCAAGATTAGAGGGCAAGTGGAAAGGTAGAAATCAATCTTTACAGCAAATGTTTCTGATAAAGATCTCATTTCTCAAATTTTCAGATGAAGAAATCAAAACTATCCTTAGTTATATAAAGAAGAGTCCTAAATCACTTTTGATTAGAAAAATGCAAATTAAAATAACTCTGAGGTACTACCTCACACTTAACTGATTGGCTATGACAACCCCCCCCCCCAAAAAAAAAAAAAAAAAAAAACGGAGATTGATAAATACTGAAGAAGATGTGGGAAAATTGGAACACTAATGCACTGTTGTGTGAACTAATCCAGTCATTTTGGAGAGCAATTTGGGACTATGCCCAAAAGGTGACCAAACTGTGTATATACCCTTTGATTTAGCAGTACCACTGTTAGATTTGTATCCCAAAGGGATCATAGGAAAGGAAAAATGACTTATATATACAAAAAATATTTATAGCAGCTTTTTGTGGTGGTAAAATATTGGAAATTGATATGCCCATCATTTGGGGAATGACTGAACAAGTTGTAGTATATGAATGCAATGAAATACTATTGTACAAGAAGAAATAATGAACAGACAGATTTCAGAAAAATCTAGAAAGACTTGTAAGAATTGAGGCAGAGTGAAATAACAAAATGAAAAAAACCTTGTATACAGTATTAGCAACATTTTGTGATGATCGATTATGAATGACTAAGCTCTCTCAGCAACACAATGATTGAAAATAAATACAAAGAACTCATGAAGGAAAGTGCTATCAATATGCAGAAAAAGAGCTGATGGACTCTGAAGATTGAAGATATTTTATTTCTTTTGTTTGCTTTATTCTTTTTCATGATTTTTTATTCTCTTGATCTGTTTCCTTTTTCATAACTGTGACTAATATGGAAATATGGCACATGTACAACCTATATCAAATCAACTACCATCTTTGGAAGAGGAAGGGGACAGAGAGGGGGAACTCAAAATCTTATAAACATGAATGCTCTAAATTGTCTTGACATGTACTTGGAAAAAAAAATACTATTAAATTTTTTTTTTTCCCGGAAGAACTGCCTCTAGCACACTTGTATCCTATACTCATACTTTCTCTTCTTCATAAAGAACTCAGGGTGAATGATCAAGTAGGATATATACCAGGAATGCAGGGCTAGTTCAATATTAGAAAAACTATCAGTATAATTGGCCATATAAATAACCAAATTAACAAAAACCATATGATCATCTCAATAGATGCAGAAAAAGCATTTGATAAAATCTAACATCCATTCCTATTAAAAACACTTAAGAGTATAGGAATAAGTGGACTTTTCCTGAAAATAATCAGTAGCATCATTTTAAAACCATCAGTAAGCATCATATGTAATGGGGACAAACTGCAACTATTCTCAATAAGATCAGGAGTGAAACAAGGTTGCCCACTATCACTGTTACCATTCAATATTGTATTAGAAATGCTAGCTTTGGTAATAAGAGAAGAAAAAGAGATTAAAGGAATTAGAGTAGGTAATGCTGATGATATGACGGTTTACTTAGAGAACCCCAGAGAGTCTACTAAAAAGTTATTAGAAATAATCCACATCTTTAGCAAAGTTGCAGGATACAAAATAAACCCACATAAGTCATCAGCATTCTTATATATCACTAACAAAATCCAATAGTTAGAGTTAGAAAGAGAAATTCCATTTAAAGTAACTACTGATAATATAAAATATTTAGGAATCTATATACCAAGAGAAAATTAGAAACTTTATGAGCAAAACTACAAATTAAATCTGATCTAACCAACTGGAAAAATATTAAATACTCTTGGATAGGGCGAGCACATATAATAAAGATGACAATACTACCTAAAGTAATCTATTTATTTAGTGCTATATCAATAAGACTCCCAAAACACTATTTTAATGACCTAGAAAAAATAACAACAAAGTTCATATGAAAAAATAAAAGGTAAAGAATTTCAAGGGAATTAATGAAAAAAAAAATCAAATAAAGGTGGCCTAGCTGTACCAGATCTAAAATTATAAAGCAGTGGTTATTTGGTATTGGCTAAGAAATAGACTAGTTGACCAATGGAACAGGTTAGGTTCAAAGGACAAAACAGCCAATAACTTTAATAATCTAGTGTTTGACAAACCCAAAGACCCCAGTTTTGGGGATAAGAACTCACTATTTGACAGAAATTGCTGGGAAAATTGGAAATTGGTATGGCAGAAACTAGGCATCGACCCACACTTAACACTGTACACCAAGATAAGGTCAAAATGGGTTCATGATCTAAGCATAAAGAATGAGATTATAAATAAATTGGAAGAGAATAGGATAGTTTACCTCTCAGACCTGTGAAACAGAAAGGAATTTATGACCAAAGAAGAACTAGAAATCATTACTGATCACAAAACAAAATTTTGATTATATCAAATTGAAAAGTTTTTGTACAAACAAAACTAATGCAGACAAGATTAGAAGGGAAGGTATAAACTGGGAAAACATTTTTACAGTCAAAGGTTCTGATAAAGGCCTCATTTCCAAAATATATAGAGAATTGATTCTAATTTATAAGAAATCAAGCCATTCTCCAATTGATAAATGATCAAAGAATATGGACAATTCTAAGAAACTGAAACTATTTCTAGCCATATGAAAAGATGCTCCAAGTCATTATTAATCAGAGAAATGAAAATTAAGACCACTCTGAGATACCACTACACACCTGTCAAATTGGCTAGGATGACAGGGAAAGATAATGCTGAATGTTGGAGGGGATGTGGGAAAACAGGGATACTAATACATTGTTGGAATTGAGAATATATCTAGCCATTCTGGAGAGCAATTTGGAACTATGCTCAAAAAGGTATCAAACTGTGCATACCCTTTGATCCCGCAGTGTTATTACTGGACTTATATCCCAAAGAGATTTTAAAGAAGGCAAAGGGACCTGTATGTGCAAGAATGTTTGTGGCAGCCCTCTTTGTAGTGGCCAGAAACTGGAAACTGAGTGGATGCCCATCAACTGGAGAAGGCCTGGATAAACTGTGGCATATGAATATTATGGAATATTATTGTTCTGTAAGAAATGACCAACAGGATGATTTCAAAAAGGCCTGGAGAGACTTACATGAACTGATGCTGAGTGAAATGAGCAGGGCCAGGAGATCATTAGATACTTGAACAACAATACTATATGATGATCAATTCTGATGGACGTGGCCATGTCCAGCAATGAGATGAACCAAATCAGTTCCAATAGAGCAGTAATGAACTGAACCAGCTACACCCAGTGAAAAACTCTGGGAGATGACTATGAACCATTACATAGAATTCCCAATCCCTACACATTTTTGTCCACCTGCATTTTTGATTTCCTTCACAGGCTAGTAGTATACTATTTCAAACTCTGATTCTTTTTGTACAGCAAAATAACTGTTTTGGACATGTATATTTGTATTTAATTTATTCTTTAACATATTTAACATGTATTCTGCCATCTGGGGGAGGGGACAGGGGGAAGGAGGGGAAAAATTGGACCAAAAGGTTTGGCAATTGTCAATGCTGTAAAATTACCCATGTATATAACTTGTAAATAAAAAGCTATAATAAAAAAATATACAAATAAAATACAAGAAAAAAAAATAAAATTGAAAGTTAAAAAAACAACTCAGGGTGAATGGTTTTATCTGTATATATAAACCTTAAATCTCTTTGTATCCCCTAAGCTCAAACAACTGTTCTTTGCCTTTAATAGTGATGTATGACATAGTTGTTTAAGCTAATGATGATGCTGCTATAATACTTATACAACAATAGGTAGTAGACTATGTCAATTCTATTATAAAAAGGGAAAATAGAATTATATTACTGTATTACATATATTAAATAAATATATTATATTTAAGAAAATAAAATTTTTTCAAGGATCAGCAAATATATACTTTAAATTGATTACTTATTGTAATAGTTATTAAACTAGCAACTGATAAGCTAGTTTACAAATATTTAAAGATCTATTCATTAAATTCATTTGTTCATTTATTTATTCCCAGTAGTATTTTATTCTTCCCAAATAGATGTAAAAATAGTTTTCAACATTGATTTCTGTAAGGCTGTGTGTTCCAAAATTTTTCCCTCCCTCCCTTATCTCCCCCCAAGATAGCAAGCAATCCAATATAGGTTAAATATATATAATCTAAAGATCTATTTATTAAAAACAAGTCTCTTTAGGATTTCTTCTGTGTAGATTTTTGTTAATTTATTTATAGTAGTAGACTCTTGAGAGTAATAAAATTACATTTGAAGGAATATTCTTTAATTTAGACTCATTATTATTAGTGGAGATTTAGTATAAGCTTTTAGAAAAGGAAGTTAATAATTACATATAGTAGTAGCTCATGTTTATCTGTTGTTTTACAATTTACAAAACACTTCTACAGACATCTCTACAGAAAAGATCCAAAGATTAAATTTATTAATTCTGAGTTAATTGTATCATAAAGGGGGAAAAAGGGGAGACAGGCAATGTGCTACCCATTAATCTTTTGTTTGGGACAAGTCTATGATCCTTAGTTTTTTCAAGTACAAGAAAATGGAATTGGATTAGGTGAATTTTGCATCTTTAAATCCTATAAACTATGCATATTTCATGTGCTGACTCAGTTGGATTAGCAAAAATATCATTTTACCTTGTGGTAATAGAGGTACTATCTATTACCTCTGAAGTAGATTCAGAGGTATCTCTGAATATCTATCGGAATATCTATCTATGCAGGTTATCAGCTTATATACTTTTAAAAAGCTAATTATCTATCTTTATGTTTGACTTCTTAGAAACTATAGTTTTTAATATAGATGTCATTCCTTATAGATTGAGCCAATTAAGTCACTCATCAACTTGTTACTTACTTTTTGGCTCTAATGAGAAATTAATTTTCCAATCCTAACTGGTGTGCTTTTCTCTACCTGATTTTTCTCAGTGGGCCACTGTACCCCTAAACCTCTGATAACTTGGTAAGAACACTGAAAAAGATGTCTACCATGCTTAATACTGTGTTCTGAAAGTAAATGTAACCAACATTAAAACATTTGGAGAGACATTATGCTCCAGGTTTCAATAGTTGGCAGGACTCAAGTTTTCCTATATATAGGAATATATATAATCTTCTCTTTTATTATTTTATTAAAAAAATTTGTAAAAAAGGATATAATATAAATAAATACATGTTTCCTATATACATAATGAGTATCATATGAATACCATTCCCTAAATTAGATAATGCCATTTAATATGGATAAAGAATGTGGAAAAAAAGTTCTTTCCACAATTTATTCCCATAGATATTGTATTTTGGTTTGTGGGAAAAGCTTTTCCTTTTGACATTTTCTTCAAGAATTGTACCATATTACCTTTGTTCTAAAGGCATTACTTTACCTTGAACTGCTTTCAATCAAGATTTCTGCTTTTCAATTGTTTTTCATCATCTCACAGTTAATTTTCCACCGTGTATATATCTGTATGTATGTATACACATATACTTACTACATGATGATATGTGATAGGTACATATGCATAAATATCACATATCAATCATGTAGTAATTACACCCCCTCCCCTGTAACTTGCTAAGTAACTTTGCTATCAGTTTGCTTGTTTTGTGTCTTAAGAGAGCTGGGACAGATTGACTGTTTGGTTCATTCTAGCATCTTGATGATGAGGATCTTATCTTGCCAGTTACTATTAATGTTATTGACTTACACTTTCAAATAAAAAAAAAAAACAACTTGAAAATAACTTTCCCAATGCTAATGCATTGTTGGTGGAGTTGTGAACTAATCCAGCCATTCTAGAGAAGATTTTGGAATCAAAATATATATAAAATTATATATATATGTGTGTGTGTGTGTGTGTGTGTATACATAAAATATGTAAAATATAAAACTATGAATAACATTTCACTCAGTAATACCAATACTAGATCTGTACTTCAAAGAGATTTTTAAAATAAGGAAAAGGACTTTTATATATGTATAAAAATATTTATAACAATTCTTTTTTTGAGTTGGCAAATAATTGGAAATTGAGAGGTTCTCCATCAATTGGGGAAGGACAGAACAAATTGAATGTAATAAACTACTATTGTGCTATAAGAAATGATGAGGATGATTTCAGAAAAAAGTGAAATGAGAGAACGTTGCACCAGTAACAGGAATATTGTACAATGACTTAGCCATTCTAGCAATAAAATAAAAGACTTATAATGAAAAATGCTATCCAATTCCAGAGAAAGAATTAATGGAGTCTGAATGCAGATTGAAGTGTACTTTTAAAAACATTCTTTACTATTTGTTATACCTTTTTGGAATGCAGGTTCTTTTGCAACACGGCTAATATAGAAATGTTTTACATGACTGCACATGTATAATCTATATCGACTTGCCTTTTCAAGGAAAGGGAGAGAAAAAATGAAGGTAGAGAATATAAAATTCAAAAAATGTTTTAAAAGAAAGTGAAACAGAAAGGAGGGAAAGGGACTCATGTGTAAAAATGTCTGTAGCAGCTCTTTTTGTGATGGCAAAGAATTGGAAAATGAGCCCATCAATTGGGGAATGGCTGAGCAAGTTGTGGTATATAAAGATAATGGAAAATTGTTGTTCTATTAAAAATTATAAACAAGCTGATTTTAGAAAGGCCTGGAAAGATTTACACAAATTAATGCTGAGTGAAACAAGTAGAACCAGGAATACAAGTGTACACAATAACAGCAAGAATATGTAGTGATCAACTCTGCAGTTCAGTGACCCAAAGCAATCCCAAAAAACTTTGAATGGAAAACACCATCTACATCCCAAGAGAAAACTATGGAGACTGAATGTAAAACAACACCTACTATGTTCACTTCCTCCCCCCACCGCCCTTCTTGTTTTTTTTTCTTTCTTTCATGGTTTTTCCCTTTTGTTCTTTTCTCTCCCAACATGATTCATGATGAAATATGTAAAAAAAAAAAAAAATGTACATGCATAACCCCCCAAAAATGTTTTTTACATGTAACTGGGGAAAATAAAAATTAACTTTTAAAAAGGAATGTGAAAAAATTTTGTTCATGTGTAATTTAGAAAAAAATAAAATTTAAATTAAATGTTTTAAAAATAATCTCCCTAAATTAAAGGTCTGATCATGGGATTCCTGTGCCTCAGAAAATACGTTAGTCTGTCATTTAAAGTCCTCCATGATTTTATTCTGCTTCTGTCTAATCTGCTTCTGTCATACCTTTCATATACCCAATGTTCCAGGCAAACCAGATTTCCAAACCCAGTATGTCTTCTGCATCAGCATTTGCAAAACCCATCTTTTATGCTGGGAACACACCTTTCTTATCTTTACCCTGAAGCCATCTCCTGTGAAATTTTCTGACACCTAAGTTGAAAATGTACTCTGCTTCATCAAATTTTCCTAAAATTCAATTTCTAGATCTCTCATTTGTCCCCACTTTTTCCCTCTACTGAATTATATTCGTTTGTATGCCACTGAATCTATAACTATCGGTTTATATTTAAGTATTTAAATAGTGGTGAACAGATAAAGCTGAATATGTGGCAGACTCAAGTCTTGCAGTTGAAAAGATAGGACAGTAACACTGGCAAGTTTGATCTGGTATTTAGGGTCACTGGCTCTGACATTCTTTGTAAAACTGCTTTACTTTGTCCCACATTATAAAAGAAAACATTTGGAAAATATGGCATGTGCTGGAGCAGATGGATTCTTTCGACTCCCTTTTGTATTCATAACAAACAATAAAGAAATAAGCAAGTCATTTCCCTCATCTTTTCCATTTAGCCTTTAATTGGAACCCCACCCAATGACAGATGCAGGAATTTCTAAAAATTATAATATTCAAAATCTCTTCTAAGTCTATTCAAGTTCATAAAAATCAGAATCAGAATTAGAAAGGATCTCAGAGATTCATTAGTCCAATCTTCTTCCCAGAGATTTATGACTTTATTTTAGATTTAGGTGACAATTGTTATTCCCTTTCTCCCCCTCTCTTCCCCCCCCCCCCCCAAATGGCTTTCAAGGGAAGAAGAAAAAAGGAATGTTAGCTGTTACTTAGGTTTTTCATTCCCAGCCATAATTTAAAGGATCTATTAGACTGCTTCAAATTATTTTCTGGAAGAGACTAAGAGAGAGCTGAACACATCTGGTTGGGGTACTATTTAGGTCATAAATAGGCTGGGGGGAAGCCCCATGGCCAATGACCTTTCCTTTTAACCTATCCATCTTTCTGCTCTTCCCTTTTCTATGAACCTGGAGAGGAGTCCAAAACTAAGTTGGGGCAAATGTCAAAATAATTCATTTATTGATATCATACTTTACATCTTATTTGCTCTTCCTAAGATCTCAGTGAGATAAGATATTATGGGTATTATACTTAAGTTCCTTATGAAAACTGAGGTTCAGAGAAGTTAATGAACTTGGTAATAGTAAGACAGCTAATGTGATAAATGGGTCTCCAAGGTATATCTCTCATGAATTTATGTCCAGTACTCTTTTCATTATGATACGATATCAGCATCTCTCCAGTCATTCAGATTCACAATCTCAGAGCTATTTTTGACTTACTCCTTTCTATAAGTGAATTCTGCTGTCACATCTTTCACATTCATTTTTTCTCTCTACTCACAGAGCCTTCATTCTAGTTCAGATCTATATCATCTCTAATAGTCAATAGTTTCCTAATTGACCTTCCTGCTTCCAGTCTTTTTCTTCTTGTCTATTCCCCATACAGCTGTCAAATGGATATTTCTATAAGACAGACCTGACCACATCACCCCCTTACTCAAAAATCATAAATAGCTCTCTCTTGCTTCAAATGTGATTATAAAATTTTCATATTGTCATGGAAAACCCTATGTGATCTGGTTCTTCATCTTTTCAGGCTTATTTCATATAGTTCCTATTCACCATATCTCTTGTAGTCAGATCAATTTACTAATAGTTCCCCATAAATTCTATCTCCTGCCTCCTTTGCAAGAAACTCCATTTTCCATCAGTAGTTCTGATGAGGGCAGAATAGCAATTCCTAATTGAAATGCAAGGTGCAAAGCACATGTGATGAATTCACAAGAGTTCTCTTTGCAAAAAGGTCTCTTTATTTAAGAGGTAAAATAGGCACCAGGAGTAATAAAGAGAAATAGATTTGGGAGAGCATATAGCTAGCAAGGAAGGGGGTTTTAACAATTAACAAAGGAAAAGACAAATTTCCTAGTGGAACTAATAATTAGCTAGGAGGAAGGGATTATATCATGAAGTGGGAGTACACCATTGACTGGCAGACTAAATCCACAGAGGAGTTTAGCACCCTATAAGAGTTAGTTAAAACAAGGAGGAAAACTCCACAAGATATTGGGGGGGATGTGAGAAGAAAAAAACTATGAGACAGAATGCTATAGTGGCTTAACCTCAAAAGGGAATCAGTATTGATGGCTATGCCACAGGCAGATTTATAGGGGAAATTTAACCGAGAGTTTGAGAAAATGACTTTCTGATTGGATTTAGTAAAGTGGAATTTCCCAAAACCTCCACAGGGGAGGGCCTCAGGAAATATATATAATTTAGACTTTCTCTGCCAACTCTATCTAGTTCCTCGGGACCTTCATTGGTTCTGCTTTTGACTGCACTAAACATGATGCCCCACCAAGAATGAGCTAATGACCAGAAGTTTCTTCATTGAGTTCATAGACTAACTTTTTGACTATCAACACCTTAACTCTTCAATGCTCTCTCCCATCAGAACTAGAGGGTAGAGTACTAAGCTCTCCCAAAAGCCTTCTGTTATTAGAGGGCTTTGACTTTTCATGTAACTTTCCAAATCAGCAGCTTTTGCTTAGTTTGGACACCAATTTTTCCATTATGCTTCCAGAGAATCTCCCCTCTTCCTTCCCTTTTTAGCTTCCTTTTGTGTGCTGTCTTTCCCATGAGATTATAAACACTTTGGAGTTAGGAACTTTTTTTTCTTATTTAAATTCCCAGTATTTAGTAGCATAGCACGTGTTCAATAAATGCCTTTGTATGGGCTGTGCCCCAAATTTATTTATGTAAGCATCTAGAGATGTAGAATTTCCCACAGAACTGCTTTGGCTGCATCCCATAAGTTTTGGTATACTATCTCATTATTGTCATTCTCTTGAATGAAATTATGAATTATTTCCATGATTTGTCTTTTGACCCACTCATTCTTTAGGATTAAATTATTAAGTTTCCAATTACTTTTTGGTTTATTTTTTCATGGCCATTTATTACACATGTATAGAATAGAGAGAGATAAGGTGGAGAACTTACAGGAATGTATGAATTCTTTTTTTGTATTTTATTTTCATTATTTCTGTTTCCCCTATGACCTGTATAATATGTGCAGGCTCATATTTACTTGAGCCTTGGCCAGTTAGAAACATATTTACTTAACCTGAGCTGATGACATTTATTGGCATTTGATATTTATTGATATTTAGTCTATTAGCTGGACCACTGTCTGCTTGATTAAGTCTGAAGGCTTGACTTTCTGTTTCCTAGAAATCAGGAGATTTTGGGGAAACAGAGACCTTCCATTCCAATCTCTCCAAATAGCAACAGCCAATTAGATGCCTCCCCCTCCCCTTCTCAATGCTCTTTTACTTGTGATGTAATTTCTTGTATAAAAGCTATGTATCTTTACTACTTCTTTAGGCCTCCTACCGCAAGCTTTCTCTTTCTTATCTCGCGATGGGACGGCTCATCCTCTGGAGGGTTTTCTGCTTTCTACTGAGTGATCTCTAAGTAGTCATTTTGAGTAAGGGTCTTCCACATCCCTCACACACATAATTTTTATTGCATGATGATCTGAAAAAGATACATTTACTATTTTTGTCTTTGTGCATTTGAGAGATTCCTATGCCCTTATTCTTATACAGATAATTTTTGTGTAGATGCCATGTACTGCTACTGTTGAGAAAAAAAGTTATATTGTGTTCTATTCCCATTCAATTTCTCCAAAGGTCTATCATAAGTAATTTTTCTCAAATTTTAGTCATCTCCTTAACCTCTTATTTTGTGATTAGATTTATTTAGTTCGGATAGAGGGAGATTGAGATCCTTCACTAATATAGTTTTGCTGTTTATTTCTTCATCCAACTCACTTAATTTCTCTAGAAATTTGGATGCTACACCACTTGGTGCATACATGTTTAGTAGATATTACTTCATCATGTATGGTACCCTTTAGCAAGATGTAGTTTCATTTCTTATCTCTTTTAATTAGATTAATTAATTTAGATTTAATTAGATTAATAGATTAGATTAGATTTAATTAGATTTTTGCTTTTGCTTGATCTGATACTACCCTTTTTGCTCCAAGTTTAGAATGTACTTACTCTATACCTACACCTCTCCTATTTCAAGACACAATAGCTGCCATTTCCCACTGGACTTTCCTATTACCTCAGTTATAGAATTAAAGGATTGGATCTAATGGCCTCAATGAATCAATACTGCAAAACATAAGACAGTGGATTATGGGAGGAAAATGAAACAAAACATGCTATTATGCAGTAGTTTAAAAGAGAAACAATAATTATGAGAACTGAATTTATGATCTACACATTAAAAATAATGGCAAAAAGAGAAAAACTTATATCTGTGATAGCGTCTTACCAATGAAACAAAAAAGTGAACTATGTTTTAGGAATATATAAGAAAAAAAAAACAAGCAAATAAAAAAGGTGAAAATACTATTATCTAATCCATACTCATCCTTATAGTTCTATCTCTGGAAGCATAAGGCATTTTCTAGCCCAAGTCTATTGGAATTATTTTGAATCACTTCATTATTGAGAATAGCTAAGTTCATTACAATTGATCATCACATAATCTTGTTGTTATTGGCAAGTAACAATGTTTTTTTGGTTCTGCCCACTTCACTCAGAATCAGTTCATGTAAGTAAACTTTATTTTTTTGAAACCAGTCTGTTTATCTTATCTATTCTTTTAGAACTGTAACACACCATTATATTTATTTACCCTAACTTATTTAGCCATTTCTCAACTGATGGTCATTAATTGCAAAAAGATACCACTGGGTCCAAAGGTATGCAGTTTTATAGCCTTTTGGGTAGGGAAGAGTGGGTAATAACTCAAGGTTGCAAGACTTCAGGACACAAATGGTAAAATTCAAAAATTCAATTCAGAAGTATTTTCTGCAAGTGATTCAGAGTAAGAGTTTCAAACACTTGTGTTCAAACGTGTTCCTAAAGGCAATGGAGCTTAACCATAAATGAAAAAATGTGGATGTTCAATAATAAAAAGGCATTTGAAACATTCATAGAGAGAAAATCATACCTGACTAGATTATTTACTTTTCAAACTACCCTGACAATAGAAATAAAGGAGGGGTACACAAATGCAGCAGCCAAGGCCAGCAATGAGAACAGAATGACAACTGAGAGACCAACAATAGATTTCTCTTTGTGTACATTTACACAATTTTTTTGGTTTTATGGAATTATTTTGCAAAAAGGAAGATCATGTGAAAAACAGAGGGAGAATTTGTTATTCTAGGGTCGAATTAAGAGGTAGCAATGAAGGGAAGGTGACCCATGCGATCTCAGAAAGAAGAGCCTGCAGAAGAATAGGTGAGAAAGGGGGAAGGAAACTTTGGGTAGTTAGAGAGAGCTTCACTCGTGAATTCTCCTATGGGTGGAGAGGTGTACTTTAAAGGGAGATGAGAAACTTATATGGGATACTGTCTGAATGATTTGTTACTTGAAAAGACATTCTACGTTGCAGATAAAGTTGGAAGTCCTGGGGCAACTTCCTTTCCACTATACCAGTCAACAGTGCAATAATACTGCCACCTACAGAAATTAGGCATTGACCAAGACCTAACACCCTATACCAAGATAAAGCTGAAATGGGTTCATGATTTAGACATAAAAGAATGATACTATAAGCAAATCAGAAGAATAAAGGATAGTCTACCTTACCTCTCAGATCTGTGGAGAAGGAAGGAATTTATGGCCAGAGTAAAGTACATTATGAAATGCAAAAGGGATAATTTTGATTATATTAAATTAAAAAGGTTTTATACAAATGAAACCAATGCAGCCAAGATAGAAGGAAAGCAGGAAACTGGGAAAAAAATATCCAAGAGTTTTGATAAAGGCCTCATTTCTAAAATGTATAGAGAATTGATTCATATAAGATTACAAGCCATTCTCCATTTGATAAATGGTCAAAGGCTATGAACAATTTTCAGATGAAGAAATTAAAACTATTTCTAGTCATATAAAAAGGTGCTCAAAATCACTATTGATCAAAGAAATGCCAATTAAGGCAACTCTGACGTATTACTATATACCTCTCAGATTGACTAAGATATGACAGGAAAAGATATAATGATGAATGTTGGAGGGAATGTGGGAAAACCAGAACACCAATATATTGTTGGTGGAGTTACGAATTGATTTAACTATTCTGGACAACAATTTGGAACTATGCCCAAAGGGCTATCAAACTGAATATACCCTTTGATTCAGCAGTATCTCTTCTGAGTCTGTATTCAACAGTATTAAAAAGGGAAAAGAGAATCCACATGTGCAAAAATATTTGTAGGAGCTCTTCTTGTGGTGAAAATTGAATGGATGCCCATCAGTTGGTAAATGGCTGAATAAATTATGGTATATTTATATAATGAAATATTATTGCTCTATAAGAAACATCAGCAGGATGATTTTAGAAAGGCCCAGAGAGACTTACATGAATTGATGCTAAGTGAAATGAACATAACCAGGAAATCACTGTACCCAACAACAAGAATATATGATGATGAATTCTGAAGGACATGGCTCTTTTTAACAACGAAGTAATTCTGGCCAGTTCCAATGGATTTGTGCTGGAATGAAACATCTGACTGTGGGACTGCAAGTAAATCACAAGTTTTTTCACCTTTTTTATTGTTTGCTTTTTGTTTTCTTTCTCATTTTCTTCTTTTTGATCTGATTTTTCTTGTATAGAATAAATTTGGAAATATGTATAGAAGAACTGCATAAGTTTTATATTGGTTTACCTTCTGTCTAGGGAAAAGGATGAAGGGAAGGGAGGAGAAAAAATCTGGAATACAAGTCTTTGTTAAGAATGAATGTTGAAAACTATCTTTACATATATTTTGAAAATAAAAAGGTATTATTAAAAAAAAAAAAATACTGTCACCTATATCAATGCTGATGCAAGTCTGTCCTTTGCCCTGGCTAGATCATTTCTGGAGAACAGTATTTGGTTCATAATCCCTGCCACATAGGATTATGATCAAATGAGATTTGGTAAAGTGCTTTCCAGAATATCTAGTACATAGTAGGAGCTATATAAATGCTCATTCCCTGTTTTGGGAAGGACGCCTATAAGCTGTAGTGTCCAAAGTGAAGTACTGAAAGTTATGCTGGTTGATGAATATGGGAATATGTTAGAAGAATTGCACATGTTTAACTTAAGAGTGGGATCGCTTGCTGTCTTGAAGGGGAGAAAAATTTGGAACACAAGATTTGCAAAGGAATGGATTTTTCCTTAAAAAAAAAAAAAAAAAAGTTATGCTGATTCAGTGATTCGTTGTTCCAGGTCTTATTTGTGGCTACTCCTTTATTTTCAAAGAAAACTAATGACATCATGGGTGATATCTTATGTACGAAATGGATTTAAGGCAAAGCTGCACAAAATTATCAGCCTTACTCTTTCTGAATCATTAAAGTCCAGTTGTAGGACAAAAGTGAATTAGACTGGAGATGGCATCTTTGATGTCTGACCAAGTGCTGTGGATATTAGAACAAATTGTTCTTATTTTGCTCATTTCTCTGGGAAAGTATGAAGTTGAAAAAAAATTTGATATCCAGTATTTCTGATAAAGGCCTCATTTCTAAAATATGTAAAGAATTATGTCAAATTTATAAGCTATTCTCTAGTTGATAAATGATCATTATCTATAGTCACATGAAAAAAATGCTCTACAATTTGGAACTATGAAATTGTACATACCCTTTGATCTTACTGGGCCTGTATTCTAAAGATATATATGAGGGGAAAGGACTCACATATGCAAAAATGTTTGTAGCAGCCCTTTTTATAGTGACAAAGAACTTGAAACCGAGTGGATGTCCTCCAGTTGGAGAATGGCTGAATTAAGTTACAGTATATTAATGTTACAGAATATTATTGTTCTATAAGAAACGATCATCTAATATAATTTTAATTATAATAATTTTAGAAAGGCTTGGAGACTTAAATGAACTGATGCCAAGTGAAATGAGCAGAAACAGGAGATTATGGTACACAGCAACAAGATTCTGTGATGATCAACTGTGATGGACTTGGCTCTTTTCAACAATGAGATGATTCAGACCAGTTCCAATGGTTTTGTGATGGACAATCACCTGCACGCAGAGAGAGCACTGTTGTTTTACTTGCCCCCCACCCTTTGATCTTTTTCTTCTACAGCTTGATAATTGTGGAATGTTTTAATAATATATATTGAATTACTTGCTATCTAGGGGAGGGGCTGAGAGGGAGGGGGAAAAAATTGGAACATGAGGTTTTACAAGAATGAATGCTAAACTATCTGCATGCATTTTTGAAAATAAAAACATTTCTGAGGTACCACCCTCAAATCTCTCATATTGGTTAAGATGACAGGAAAAGGTAATGATAAATGTTGGAGGGGATATGGGAAAACTGGAACACTAATATATTGTGGGTAGAGTTGTGAACTGATCCAGCCATTTTGGAGAGCAATTTGGAACCATGCCCAAAGACCATGGTAATAACTTTATGATTTCCCAAGGAAATTGTTCTATAAAAAATGATGAACAAGCTGATTTTAGAAAAGTCTGGAAAGATCTGCATGAATTGATGCTGAGCAAAACAAGTAGAATGAGGAATACACTGTATACAGTAAAATCAAGATTTTACTGTATACAGTGAATGAGGAATACACTCAATGTGTACATTAAAGTGTAAAGTAAATCTTGATTTTACTGTATACAGTGTATTCCTCATTCTACTTGTTACACAATCTTGATTTTGTGCGATGTTTGACTATGTCAGACTTGGTTCTTCCTAGTGGTTCAGTGATCCAAGGCAGTCCTCAAATAAACTTTGGATTGAAAATACTATTTGCATCCCAAGAAATAACTATGGAAACTGAATGTAAATCAACACATGCTATGTTCACTCCCCCCCCCCCCCCCCCCCTTTTTTCTTTTTTCCCCCCCCCCCCCCCCCTCCCTTTTTCTTTGTTCTGATTTTCCTTTCCCAACATGATACATAAGGAAATGGGTATTAAAATTTGGAGATTCCTGCCATCACTCCTACTTTTTTTCCTTAGAGACCAAGTAAAAGGAAGGAAGGAAGGAAAGGAGGGAAGTAAGGAAGGAAAGGGAAGGAGAAAGGGAAGGAGGGAGAAAGAAAAAGAGGGAGAAAGGGAGGGAGGAAGAATCAGTGTTTGGAGAGAGGCTCTGATGAAGTAACTCTCAAGCTGCAGCCTTTGCATTATTACCTGCTACATACCATGGAAGAATTGTAATCTTCATTTACTGTATTTGGGGAGGTGCTGAGGTGCAATGGCCTATTCCCTTTTACTGATGTGGACCTATTTAAATTGTCTAATTATGAAAGTTATCAATAAAAGTTGGCTCCATCTTGAATCTCCAGTGATCAGCCTGTCAAGACGTTTCTACCTTGATGTAATATACTCCCTTTTAATTCTCTTTGTCCCAACTTTTGCCTTTTTAAAGACTTTTCCTTTTAACAAAGGCAACCAAAATTATAGATGTCCACAAATTCATACCTATGAAGAAATCTGGCCCCAAATGCAAAAATTGTCAATGTTTAGTTTGAAGAGAAGGCCTAAAGGGGGCTTGATATCTATCTTCTAGAGAAGAAAAATTAGAATAGTGCTTAACCCCAGCAGGAAGAACTAGAGACGATACAAAGAAGTCTGATGAGAGATAAAACTTCCTAATAATTAGAACTATCCAAAAGTGGAATGGATTACCTAAGGAGATAGTACATTATCACACATTGGTATTCAAGAAAGGCTGGACAATTACTTGTAAGATATAACAGGGATTCTTTTCAAGCAAGCATCAAATGACTTTTAAAAATGTACCTCTCCATTCAGATTCTTATCCTCCATTTATAAGAATGTCCAAAGAAAACAAGGTTACATTTCCTCTGTAATTACAGATTGTCATCATAGTCAGATCCTACTCTGGGCATCACATTTTAAAGAAAGATGTTGACTTGTTGTATAATAAGTTCGAAATTTAAAGGATACCAGTTTAAGTCTCGGGGGAAGTTTAGCTTTGGGAAGAGACAACATAAGTAGGGCACAATCACTGTTTTAAAAAATTCCACAGGTAAAAGAGAGATTTATTTTGCTTCACCCCAAAGGGAACTGAGAATAAACTGGGCAGATTTATGATTACTGTCTATATTCTGAGACTGTGCTAGACATTAGGATAAGGCATTAAAATGGACCTGGCCTTTATATTAATGGAGCTTCTAATTTAGCATAACTATAGTACAATATATAAAACATTCTGAAATACCTACCTATATAGAGGTGGTGCAAGCCAAGTATTAAATAAGATTTGAGAGAGGAAGTATTACTATTGGCTTAGGAAAGGAGAGGTATGAAAAAGATCTGAGAGCCAAAGTAAGCTATATAAGGTCAAATGATGAGTTCAATGGTAATGTAAAGGTCACATAGCAAATTGGTAGACAGGACAGGACTAAAATGAAATCCAACTTTTGTTAACTACACCATGCTCCTCTCTTCAATGCATTTACTTAAATTTAAAGCCCTTTTAATTTCACTTGCACTGGACCAAAGGAAATTAAGAAATCTGTCTTTCAGATCATGGAATGCACTCCAATTTTATAATAGTATATTATATTTCCTTCCAAGGTCTTCCATAAGCTCTCTAGACTATCTCATTAATGTCACATACTTAACATATAAAGAAAGTTTTATTCCCTATTATGCCACAAAAGTAGCTATTTCTTTTTTGTAATAACTGAAAGGGAGGCTTCAAATTCAGCAGGACTGTACTAATTCAGATTAGTGTTAGTATTTTGCTAACATTAAGTTTTTCAAAATTGCAATGTATAGACATAAGAAAGATACTCGACTCCTCAACTATAGAGAGGCTTGTGTTTCATTATTTTTTGATCCATTATTCTTTAGAAACTGGAAGATTAATTTTGAAAATTGAAAAACCTTTTAAGAACCAACTTAATTCTAAATATTTGCAAATTAAAATCACACAAAAGTATTAATCTTGCATTGTTCTATGATGTTTCCATACTGCCCTCTGAAGGTTGTAATTGAAAAAATATATAATAAATGGGAAAAATAAAACATACCTTCCCATCCATAGTCTTACTTTAATGTGTTATGACAGCATAGAAATTTTGGGCTCTCAATACCTATCCCAGTAGAGTGCAAGATTTGGTAGATCCTCCTCTAATCTACAAAGACTCAGCTTCTAGTTGGGAGAAGAACTGAATGTCTGTCTTCTGAGAATTAACCTAGCTAGATGCTCATCACCAGACTGGACCACCTGACTCTCTGAAGCCTTCTAAGAAGTAAGGGTTGCCGTTTCCGGATCATTTAAGTCATTGATGAAATCACAGATGCTTGAAATATTTTTTAATGTACATGATCTAAAGTAAAGGTAAAATCCTTACACTTGCATATTTTTCATTACAAATTTAAAGTGTTTTAAAATACACTTCCAAACACCAATCCCCTTGTTTCTTTTCTAAATTCCCCAGCCTTTTAGTTGAGAAATGAATTTGAAAAAAAATTCATAATAAGAAATTAACATTTCAAAATAATCTTTGTATATAAAGGTAGAAAAGCAAAAAAAAAAAAAAAAATCTTCAAATTTCTATCCTTTGGCTCCAAATACTAGTAAAAACTATTAAACTTTAAATAAATTTTATCATGGAAATTCTTTACTTATTCCTTTGATTTGATGACCTCTTATCTTCCTCAGCAGACTACCTTTTAGGATTCATTCCTCTGTTTGCTCATTTGTCATTCATCTTTTTATCTATGGATTCCTTTGCTACTGGTTTTTCAAATATAAACATTCTTTTAAAAGACATCTTGTACCATTAAAAGGTTAGCCTCCCTCAAATTATCCTAGATATCTCTTCTCTATCTCTGCCAAACTCTTAAGAAATCTGTTTATAGCTATTGCCTCCCTTTCTTTCATTTGTTCAACTCTGCAAGCATTCAACAGTTAATTTACCAATGATGTCTTGTATCTGAAATACAATTTTATTATGATCTAAGTGAAAAAAAAAATTGGGAACAGTAACAAACTGGATTCATCACTGATTAATTACTACAATGAGACTATAGCAATCTTATATTTTGAAACTCAAGAGGAACATAATTGGAGCCCAAAGTAAACACAAAGGGATGCAATAGAAGAATTATATTTTTAAGCTGACAAATTTACTCTAACGCCCTTTCATCCACTTCAGCATTCCCCAAATTAAGCACATTCTGCTCAGTTACATAGTAAAATGGTAAACAAATGACACTACTGTTATCACAAGGGATTTGCCTACAGCACTAGATCTCTGACATTGGGTTCCTGCTTCACTCCCTTATAGATCTTCATCTTTCATCAGGGTCCACAGTTGTCTAAGCAATCTACAAATTCAAATCATACTGTGCTGCAGTCCCTGGCAACTTCTAGAAATGCATGAGCAAGCATTGCAACAAACTCCAAATTAGGGGGTCCAATATTATTTATGACCAAAATGTTATAATTCTATAGATTCTTTTTCCTATGGAAAAAACATTCGATTTCATTTTGGCTTCTATGTCCTTAATATCCATTTTGTTTTCATAAACTATAGTAATATTTTCTATATCCTCATACAACATATCTGCCATTGAGACACATTCCTGAAACTGTTATTTCAAATGTTATATCTTCCGGATTATCAAATTCTTCTTGGTCAGATATATGTCATGTACAAATTTATTTTCTAATGTAGACTTAAGATGGCTACATAATTCTTCTCAAATTCACCAGTCCTAATGATATTTGACAAATGTGGTTTTTTTGAGTACTTTGATTAAATTTGACACAAGTCTGAATTGAACTTTAGGTTTTCCTTAGGGGCCATAATGATGGTGCTTCAGAAGTATCTCAGAGTGAGATTGGTAACAATGAAAATCTGAGAAAACAAATTATTTAGAATGGCACTGAAAAGAAAGGGGCAAGAGAACAAGGGGATCAGTTGGATTTCTTTACAAAAGAGTACTAAAGAGAAGTTTAAAATGCTCACCCGACATGCATCCTTTGGATATTCCAAGACACTCTCTCAAGGTCTACTTCCCCCACCTGAGCAAAAGGATCGCTTCACCAATACAGAAGCAAATGGATTCTATCTTGAGGTGAAGAAAAGCCATTGTATTACCAATGCCTGGTGACACTAACAGAGAAGGGGGAGTTAATAAGTGGGATGGACCATTCGTCCTGCTCATCTAATCTGCTCCAGAGTTTCAAGTGAAATGCCCTTGGCAAAGATGGGTTTTGTTTCTAAATTTGGGACTAAAGAGTAGGGAAGAAATGTGGGGGTTAGATTAGGCATGCCACACTTATCTAATTCATGAGGTCTTCCAAGCTTAGAATACTGAGTAATTTTTAGTTTCTTGAACCAATGTTCTCTAATACTGGAGCAAACTTTTTCAAGAATTCCATTTAGACAGACGATTATCAAGCTTCTAAGCATCTCTCAACCTGCTCCAATCATGAGGTAGGGTGCAAAGTTAAGAATTTAAACAGGCTGGGGAATTTATTTCATCTCAAGTCATATTTCCCAACACTTCAAACTTTCTATTCTAGCATCCCAGATTAAAATGCAGGCTGCCAGGTCTGCAGACTTTAAGTAGTAAGTTTAACATGAGAAACAAAACACCTTCCTTTATATTTTAATAAAAGGATCTGTTTTCAGGAAACAATGGTTTTTTAATAGCCAAGCTCTCCTGGACAATTCTTGGCTCCCAGTTTTCCTCAATGAGTCACTTCTCAGCCTCCTTTCTGGGTTGATCACTCAAATGATGCCCCCTAGACTCTCTTGGAGCATCTTTTTGTCACGTTTTTCTTCTTCTAGCTCCTGTAAGTTCACCATCTCTATAAAGATGACTCACAGATATCCATATACTTAAGTGCCAGTCTCATTTGAACATTAGTGCCAAATCAAAACACATTGAACATTTCCTACAAAATGTCTAAAGGTAGAACAAACTCATCAAAAACTCATCTTCCTTCGACCCTAAACCAGCATTCCTCAGATTCCCTGCTTCTGTAGAGGTAGTATCATTTTTGTATTCTCCCATGTTATCCAATGATACCTTGTTATCACTCACCTCACAAATTAATACATTGCCAAATTTCAGTGTGAACCTCCTCTCTTGGATCTGGTCCCTCTCTACAGTCCTAGCCCCCAGCTTAGTTCAGGTTCTAAATCACCTTAATCTTTAAAAAAAAAAAAAAAAAAAAGTTGCAATGGCCTCTTGTGATCTCATACCTTAAGTATTTTCCTCACTTCATTTTATTCTCTCTATAGCTTCCAATATGATTTTCGCTATCATTTCTCCTGCTCAATAAATTTGTGTCTTTATCAGCAGGACGATTTCAGAGGCCTGGAGAGACTTACGTGAACTGACAATTGGAATGAGTAGAACCAGGAGATCATTATACACATCAACATCAAGATTATACAATGATAAATCTGACAGACATGGCTCTTTTCAACAATGAAGTGATTCAGGCCAGTTCCAATGGTCTAGTGATGAAGAGACCCATCTGCATTCAGAGGACTATGTGGAGATCACAACAGAGCATTTTCACTTTTTGTTGTTTCCTTTTAATCTGATTTTTCTTGTGTAGCATAATTGTGGAAACATATATAGAAGAATTGCACATGCTTAACATATAATGGATTATTGCTATGGCAGAGAGGAAGGATGGGAGATGGGGGAAAAAAATTTAGAACCCAAGGTTTTACAACAGTAAAAGTTGAAAATTATGCTTGTTTTGAAAATATTTAGTAAAAAAAATTTTGTTTCTGCCTCTAGAATTAAACATAAATCCACTTTTCTAGTACCATACACAATTTGGCCCCAACCTATTTATCCGACTATCTTCTGCTTCCTCCTTATGGGAGTCAGGACAGTTTCAAGATCAAATCACAATGTCAGAATCTCAATGAGATCGTTTTAGGGCAAAAATTTTCCTGAAATCCCTTTCTTCCTTCAAACCCCAGGTCAAGTGCTTCTACTTACTTCTTTCAAAGTTTTCCCTGGTCTTTCTCTGTACTAACCTGTCTCAAAGTTCTTAAAACACTGTTTTCACAATCATATTTTGCCTTGTATTGCCTGTAAGCCTGAAGCCCCTGGCACAGTGGAAGTAGAAGGCATTTAATAAATGGTCATTAAATTGTAAAGAAAAAAAATGGCCACAGTGACAACATAAGATTGTAAAATGATCACCACTAGTTCTAGGTGCTAATGTGCTTTCTGGACTCTAGGGCATTCTTCCAGAATTACTTCAAATCATGGTATGAATTCTTCACTGTTTTTTTGTTATGCTTTAAAAGTTGTGGGCTTTGCTTTGCTATGTTTTAAGTTATAGGTTAAATGTGAAAGAATCTTACACTCCCATTTAAAATCCTAAGAACTAAATAGGCTTATTGGAGTTATTAATATTTATTATTAATAATATTATTGTTATTAATAGTTATTGGACTAAATATACTTCAGTGTCAAATAAATCTGTCAGGAAATCATTCACTTTCCAAGAAGAATCTGAGGGAAAGGAAAAAGATCTATTTCTTCTTAGGATTTTAAATGGTTTCCCCAAATTGAAGAAACTTCAAATATGCATCTGTGCAGTGTCATTTTTTTAGCTTCTATTTTAATACTCTTCAAAGACTTCTAAAACCAGAAAATAGAGAAAAACCTTTTCTGTTTTACAATTTTAAGTTTCCCAATGTGATAATCTTACAAAAAGAACATTTCTTTCAGATGTAAGCATCAGAAATTTTGTTCAAAGGCCTTGCTGTCAAATTTTAGGGATACTCTTAAATGTTTCAGAAATAGTCAATGAAACATCTGAAAACATTTAAGTAGCTTACATATTATTCAGCTTATAAACTTTATACTACCCACCATATTCTTGTGTAATAAATTGTTAATCTTTGAACAAGTCACATTTTCTAAACCCAAATGTACTCAGAAGCAAAATGAAGAAATTTGACTCAGATTTAAAATTGTTTTTTAGGATTACTAATCAAGATTTGGAAAAGACATCAGAAATCATCTAGCCCAATACTCAAATAATTGATTTGCATAAATTATAATGAATAGTCAGTGGAAAGTGAGGAATATGAACCCAAGATCTATGATTCCAAACCTATCAACATGAACCCAGGATCTATGATTCCAAATCCATCATTTTTACCATTATCACTTGTTTGGTAATGAATAGCAAAGTAATGTCTTTGAATAGCTGATTGAAGATTTTCTAAAGAAAACTCGTCTTATATCTTAATGAAACAATTACTTCCAAGGTGTACTTAGCTTCTATTTTGTCTAGAACTATTTATTTGCCATAAAATTTTATTCAGCTGAATCACTGAAAAAAATTCCTTGATTTTTAGGGAATTCTGGAGTTGAATCATAAATTAGACACCTTTTTAAGTATCACATATTCATGATTTCATGTACTTTATGATTCTCAACTACTGTAACTTGAAGAGCTTTCTTTAAAGTCAATTGTCAAATGGATATTACCAATTCAATCTCAAGTTATATTTAGTTTGATTCTGTCCTGACATCTTTTTACTTAGGGAAATCACAGTATGAATAGCTTGCTTCCTCTCCTCCCCAATTCTCCAATAGTCAGTAGTTGCATCCCACTGACATATGAATTACATTGTATTTAAACGGGACACATCACATCCTGCTATTATAAGGACAAGAAGTTTAGGGCATGACACTAGGTACTAGTAGGTACTAAAATATTTGATGATTGGAAGCTTTCATTAATGTATGATTAGGAGATGCGAACCACAAGGCAATCATTATGTGAATAACAATACATTTTACCCAAATTTCTAGCTGTTTGATTACATTAACCAATAAGAGTAAATACTTTACCTTTGCTCTGAGTAGACTTTCATTATTTTATCACTGGTATAACTCAGCAGTCTGTTATCTTCTGCTTAAATGCTTCTGAAAAAAAAAAATAGCAACACATATACCAAGCCACAAAGTGGCTAAGACATTGTCAAAGTTTGTTTTAATCTTCCTACATATACATCCAAGTTCTGGTGTCAATTATTCTAAAAATGAGGGGTTTGTGCTAGGACACAAAGCAAAAGTGTCACAGTACATCATTTATCAATCTTTAAAGGCCATTTCCTGTTTGACTCTGAAAGAAACCAAGTCTGCTCATAAGCAAATAGTATACATTTTTAACTACTGAAAATAGAACTGTAGTTAAATATAGGATTCTTTGGGATTACCAAAATTTCTCTCAGATTTTCAGATGTTATATTTTGCAACAAAGTTTCCTCCACCATTTGGTCATTTGATAATGCCGAGTGAGCAGCCTACTGCCCTAATCCATAGGAAACGACTGTTCTTAGTTTGAGAATCTGCTTTTCCCATGTTTTCTTTATGCAATAATTTTTTGACAAATGGCTAGGAATGTAAAGAATATATGTCTCCCCAGCTTTGAAGAACTTTAATTAGTGGCTTTTTAAGTATACCAAGAAGGACCTGTAAGGGTCATCAGTGATTTTTTCCTCTACTGTGATTATAAGTTTCTAGAAGCTGGAGAAAAAGAGAAGAGTGGTTAAGAAACACACATATAGCCACTCATAGTTGCCATGAAGAAAAAATATTTGTCATAGACAATACATATACACTCAAGTACCGAAGACTAAAAATTTTATTGATGAAACCCACTTCTTCATTCAAAGCTGTATAAAAACTTTTCAGAATACACCCAGATGAGTTTATGAGATATAGAGACTTTCATTAAACCAAAATGTCCTAAAGTCTTGGGGATTTTATTTTGCAGTTTATGTGATTATCTTAATATTAAGGACATGACAAATAAACATTGTAAAATATTTCCAAGAAGCAGAATTACTTTAAAATTCTTGAATTCTAAATTGGGGATAGAATTCTGCAACATGACAAGAAGTTTAAGACATTTACCTGAAAATTGGAAGATGAATGTGCTCCATGGCCTGAGACACACTTCATTAGATTTGGGAAAATGGACAATTTAATGAAATATTAATATCCAAAAATGAGACAACAAAGAGTAGTTCCATAATGTCAAAATTAGTATAAATAATGTCAAATGACTGCAGAGCCTGTAAAATGGTTTTCAACATATAAAAAGTTCTAAGGTTTATTGAGCAAGTCAATGTCTGTCTTTGTTCTGATTTCACACTATTATACATACTAATTTCACCTGACATTCAGAATGAGAACCTGAGGATATACTTCAAAGTGTTGTTTTCAGTTGATCAAAACAAATATTAAAATATTCAGATTTAATCACTTGGGACAGATGTTAAATATCAAGTGTAAGGACTTTCACATTTGAACCAAACCCATTATTGCTTCTCCTTAGGATTTACTTTTACTTGAATTGCAGGTTATAGAAGCTTCAAATGACCACTCTTGAATAAAACCTCATTATTGAAACAAAAAAAGTCAATTGACATAGTATCTTATACAATATGCCACAAATTAAGTGAATACCCAATCAGTAAATTAATTTGAAATAATAAAATTAGCTATTGGCAGATTGATGTCCTGTTTGGTTGTTGCTACTGAAAACCTTATTTTTGTGCTCAAATCTGCAAATGCTTCAAATAACAATGGGGAGATCTTTAAAAAAAAAACAAAAAAACAAAAAAAACCAAGCACTTCAGTACATTTAAAGTTCGTTTTAAGAAAGTGATGCAAATCATTTAATGAAAAATCTTTAATTCTGAAAAGTTAATTTTCTGGTCTACGCATAAAGTTCATTTTCATATCACGGTTAAGTTTAGTACAAACTATAAAATGTTAACACTGAAGCTTTCAACAGAAATCTTATTAAGATCCCTTAGAAAAATTGTATATTCAAAGAAACACAGTAAGCTATTTACTGCTATGAGGTTAATAAATACATAAAAGGAAAAAAAAAACTGACACATGAAACTTTTTGCTGAATTTATCAAATTAAATATTTTAGTCATAATATCCCATAATAATGTCAATAGATCGGCAAAATTTGTGTGGCATTCTAGTAGCTGCAATTTAAAACCAGAACATTAACCAAATCTTTTAAGTTTGGAACAGGCAATTAATGAGGATAAGCCTAATTAAAACAAATTATATTTGCTGAGATATGTAAATCTCAAGAACATTCGATCATCAATAGTGAGAGTTAACATTATCACAGC
Source organism: Sarcophilus harrisii (assembly GCF_902635505.1). NCBI lineage: Eukaryota > Metazoa > Chordata > Mammalia > Dasyuromorphia > Dasyuridae > Sarcophilus > Sarcophilus harrisii. The sequence continues at coordinate 146,363,971 of NC_045428.1, read as the reverse complement.
AATGGCTAATTATTTTAAAACCAATGAGAAAAGGCAAAAACACAATGTTTGAAATTTGAATTGCACAAGGCAAAGCTTCCGAGGAAAAACATACAAGCCAAGCTGTGACTTAAAGAATATCAAGTTATTTAATCTTTAAAAAGAATTAAATGAATAAAAGCCACACAGCACTGAATTGTACACAAGCTTCTTTTGTATTTCAATGTTGTTTATTGAGGAGTGAATGAGAGACTCTGTCAGACATGCCAAAGACACTTCACATTCAAGGGGCTAGAAGCTGAATAGCTTCTCACATTGAGTCACTACACAAGTCTTTTAGGAAAAAAGAACTCAAAGTGACATCAATATGAGATTTTCATGCTTGATGTTTTTGTCTTCAGTTTTTTACTTTTTGATCTACACTGGTGTGCTGGGTAGAAGGCTTCTTTCTACCCTACAAAAAGACTCACACTCCAATTAATACAATTAACACTAGATGTATAGAAATGTTTTCTGTTAAAATGCACATCTACTGTTGAATAACTGGTCTTAAAGCTGTTCTCCTTAAAATTCATTATGTCTAATGAGAAAATTCATTGTTTCCCTTTCACCTTCCCACAGGTGGCATAATACCGATAGAAAAATACTCTTCAGTGCTACAGTAAGGTTTATAGGGAACTTCTTCGGTCTTATGATGGGCATCCAAGTCAAAACACCCTTCTGACACCCAGCGCTTCTCTTCCTGGCCGCTTTGCAGAAGAATGGCCTACACGCACTACAGTTCTTTTGTGCTCAAAAACAAAACAAAGAAACCTAAACAAAAGGGTAAACGTTTATTTGGAGTTAGTTTTTCTGGTAGGTGATATTAAGGCCCTTCAAGCAGAATTCAGGAGCTCTTGTATAGCCGCCTGCTGCTCAGCATTGAGCTGTGATATGCATTCAGTCCATAATCCTCCAGAGGTCTATGGAAGAAAAATATTTCCATCAAAACTCAGAAATGATAAATATGCAAATTTCAACAAATATTCAAGTTTATCTGAAATTTTTTTTTCCAAATTGAAACTTATGTAACTTATGTAGAATAAGACTCAACTTTTTACCATGTTGCATGGATTTTCAACTAATATTTATATTGATTTAGAAAGCAAAGTTCACTTTAATGACTTTGTAGATCTTGAGAAAGGATTTGCTTAATAACTATTTTTGATATTCATAGGCTCATAACATCAAAATCTAGAAGAACCTTAGAAGTCAACTATCTTACATCCTTTTCAATACATAGCCAAGTAAAACTGATGTCAAAATTATAAGGCAAGTGATAAAAGAGCAAAGTCAGTATTCAAAGCCAGGTCTTTCAGACCCAAAATCTGGTACTTATTATATAATATTTTGCTGCCTTATGTGTAAAAATAATATATTCTATGAAAGGTGTTGCCAGTCTGAGAACTGGTTTTGATTTTTTCTTTGCAATTCCTAAACAAATCATAAAATTATAAATCTGAAGTAACAGAATTGAACATACCTGTACTTGGCGAACAACATTAGCCAGACGTTTGGCACAAGGATCTTCATGTTTAATAGCCTCATGAATTTCACCATCTGCAATTATACTGAATATTTTGGGCAGATTGGAATTGTTCGGACCAAGAATGATTGGATGATTACTGATGAAAAGAAAACAAAAGACATGATCACAGATACTTATGAGCAGAAAATATCATCTATATATAGTAAAAATGTAAAACAATTGTCCTAAGATCAATGAAAATGTTACAGAAATATCAAAATGAGTATATGCGGATTGCTCAGAAAAAAAAAAAATCCAAAAAAAAAAAACTTTCTTGAAAAAGACATTGTTGCTTTTTAAGAGTAAGAGCAAACTTTTAGTGATAGCAAAGACTTAGAAATTGAGGTAATATCCAACAATTGAGGAATGGCTGAACAAGTTACATATAGTATGTGACTGTGATGGAATATTGTGCTATAAAAAATGACAAATTGGATGTTCTCAGAAAATCCTGTTATTTACATAAACTAAGATAAAATGAAATGACCAGAACCAGAAAAACACTGTACACAGTTAATAGTAATACTGTACGATGATCCACTTTGTCAATGACTTAGCTATTCTCAGCAATACAATGATCCAAGACAAACCCAGAGGACTCAACATGAAAAATACTATCTGCCTCCAGGAAAGAACTGATGGGAGTCTGAATTTAAATAAGAGCATACTTTTTTTTGGTGTGTGTTTTCTCTTTCATATTATGACTAATATGAAAACATGTTTTGCACGACTGTACATGCATAATATATAAAATTGCTTGCCTGGTCAATAAAGGGGGATGGAGAAGGGAACAGAGGGAGGGAATTTGGAACTCAAAAATCCCCACAAAAATGGAATTTTTTAATATGTAATTGAAGAAAAGTAAATAAAACAAAAAAGATGCAATCCACACAACAATACATGAGAGGCAACTTTCTTTTTATACTCCATTATAAGACTTAAATACAATGCCAATTGAGCAATCTGAATAAACTACCTCCATTAAACATGGCCCTTTCTCTCCTAGTATATTCTGTTTGTTTCCTTGTAGTAGTGTGGCTTATGTATCACTTATAGATAAACAGATGGCTTCAAAAAAATTGCCTGTTTGATGGTGTCATTAGCAAAAACAAATTCAAAGAGGATCTGACTCTTCCAAAAAAAAAAAAAAAAAAGACAGCATCAACTACAATCTTATAATGACCACAAAATGCATAGAACCTAATATTAGCTTAGAGACAATGTTTAGTTTAGATTTGAACATTGAAATTCAACACATATGTGTATATGTAAATTATCTTGAACAAGTTAGCCTCATATTTCATTGATCATCTTTATTTCTATTAATCTTTAAAGAAAAGTTAGAATCTCCTTCAGTTATTTTAAAACATGATTGTTTGAAGAGGATTACAAGCTTCACCAAATTGTCAAAAAGATCCACGACACAAAAAAAGATTAAGAACCCCTGTATTAGGCTGTGTTGCCTAGCCAATCATTATTTCTTATACTAACAATCAAAATTTTTACAGGTTGACAACTACAGCGAAATAATATTTTAATATCTTTGACTTTCTCAATTGTGTTTTATTTTTCCAAATACTACTGGGTAAAGAGTTTTCAACATTCACTTCTGTAAAATTTTGTTCTTCCTTCTCTCCCCAAGACAGAAAGCAATACAAGTTACACATGTATAACCATCCTAAACATTTCCATATTTGTTATATTGCGCAGCAAAAAAGTCAGAAAAGGGGGAAAAATGAGAAAAAAAAGTAAAACAAAAAAATGGTGAAAATACTGTGCTTTGATCCACATTCAGTCTCCAGTTCTCTCTTTGGATGTGACTGGCATTTTCCATCCCAAATCTATTGGAACTGTCCTGGATCACTACTACAAAGCTGAGAAGAGTGAAATCTACCACAGTTGACCATCACATAATCTCGTTGCTTCTGTGTATAATATTCTCCTGGTTCCACTTTCTTCACTTAGTCTCGGTTCATGTAAATCTTTTCAAGTCTTTCTGAAATCAACCTGCTTATCATTTCTCATAGAACACTAATATTTCATAACATTCAAAAACAGTAACTTATTCATCTGTTCTCCAATTGATGGGCATCCACTCAGTTTCCAGTTCCTTGCCAATATAAAAAAAAAAAACAAAAACAAAACTGCTACAAACATTTTTGCACATGTGGATCCTTTCCCCTTTTTTATGATCTCTTTGGGATACATATAGACCAAATAGTGAATTGCTGAATCAAAGGGTAAGCAGATTTTGAGAGCCTTTGAGGCATATTTCCATCTTGCTTCCCAGAAAGGTTGACAATTCCACCAATAATGTATTAGTGCTCCAGTTTTCCAAAATCTTATCCAATATTTATCATTTCTTCCTATCATCTTAGCCAAATGGATAGGTATGAAGTGGTATCTTCAGAGTTGTCTTAATTTACATTTTTCTAATCAAGAGTAACTTAGAGCATTTTTATGACTAAAACTAGCTATAATTTTTTCCATCTGAAAAATGTCTGTTCATATCCTTTGACCATTTATCAAATGGAGAATGACCTGTATTCTTAATAAATTTGATTATGACAAATATGGAAATATGTTTAGAGAAAGTGCACAAGTTTAACCTATATTAGACTCCTTGCTGTCTTGGGGGGGGGAGGGGGAAGGAAAGCTAGAGAGGGAGAAAATTTTGTAACACAAGGTTTTGCAAAGGTGAATGTTGAAAATTATCTTTGCATGTATTTGGAATAAAAACACTATTAAAAAAAAGGAAACGAAGCCTTTTATCAAAACCACTGGCTGTAAAAATTGTTTTCCAGTTAATATTCATTGCATTGGTTTTGTTTGTGCAAAACCTTTTTTTAAATCCAAACAATTCAAGACATATTTATTTTAAACAAGACTCTGTGCTCCAAAGTCCAAGGATACAAAGACAAAAAATGAAAGTCTCTGGTCCCCCAAGGAGCTTACATTGGGATGGAGGGGAAAGGGGATCAATAATACTAGCTGTGTGACAAACTATGAGAATTGCCTTAATTTGTGCCTCCATTTCTTCATTTTTTAAATGATTGTAATAGAACTTACTTCCCAAAGTTGTTGACATGATCAAATGAGATGTTTGAGAAGTGCTTTGAAAACCTTAAAGTATTTATGTAAATAATACTTTTGCTGCTGTTATTAATAGGTACACAAATGAATACAAGGCAGTTTGAGGGCTATTATTTTGTCTTTCATTTTAAAAGACAATCACATCATCAGGAAGTACGACACCATGACATGCAACAAATGTAAGGATTTAAGTGAGGGAGAACTGTGCAAAACCTTTTAAATTTTTTACAAGTTAATTGTACACTATTTCAAAGTCCGATTGTTTTGGTACAACAAAATAACTGTATGGACATATATACACACATACTTTAACATATCTAACATATATTGGTCAAACCTGTCATCTTGAGGGGGGAGGAAATTGGAACAAAAGGTTTGCAATTGTCAATGCTGAAAAATTCCCTATGCATATATCTTGTAAATAAAAAGCTATAATAATTTAAAAAAACACAACACCTCCTTTTGTAAATAAAAAGGAAACTGCAAAGGATTCTTTTCATAATCCTTTTTTGTTTTTGTTTTCGTTTTTTTTGCAAATTTCAGGACAAAATACATTTTTCTTATGCCAAAACGATCTAATTACAAGGTGGTTTTTTAATATGAACAACAAATATAACCCAGGAAGGTTATATTTTTTAAGGATTCTCAACCACACAAATAGAAATACTCAAGTTAATCCTTTTCAAAATATTCCCCACCTCCCCCCCAACACAAAATAAGGAAAAGTAGGGATATTTTTTCTTTGTTAAGAAACAGTGAATTCTGATCATACCTTTCAATTAGGTCACATAGATAATTGAAAGTGTGAACTGCTTCTTCTTTATCTTCATGAAGTGGAAGCCATGATAACCAGTGTGGTAGGATTTCTTCAACATTAACACAGTCAGGTTTGAACTTCATAATTTTCCCTACTGCAGAGATACAATTCTCAGTTGCGTTAACATTTTCTTTGGTTTTAGAATCTGCAGACTGAATCACTCTTACCAGCAATGGAAGTGCTTCTAAAAAATAGAAACATTAAAAAAAATAAAAAAACTGGTTAAATCTTAATAGTTTTTTTTTTTTGGGGGGGGGGGGGAGAAACCCTATGTATACATTCAACCACATATATAAATGCGTAATCAAACATACATATATATAAGACTATGATAAAAAGCAGGATAACAGTCAAGAAGAATGGGGATGGGATACTTTAGCTCCAGCATTGGAGAACTCAAAATCACAACATTCAGTTTTCTACTTCTAATGCTAGTAGTGACAAACTAAGAGTATATGAGCTTTATAAAGTTACTACTACTACTACTACTACTACTACTACTGTGTACTCCCTGTGGCTCCAGGCTCTCTCTAGAAAGCCAGCTTTAAAAAAAAAAAAAAAAAAAAAAAGCCATACCTAACTGCAGTAGTATGGTAAAAAAATCTGGAACATATAAAGTCTATCCATTATGATAGTGATCACTGTCAGAATGAAAAAGTTATGAAACTAGAAAGTACCTGTGCAAAAAGGACGATAATTTTCTCCACCAAATTGTGCCATAACTCCAAGGCCATAAGCAGCAGCTTGCCTGACTTCTGGGCTGTTGTCACATACATACTGTAGCATTGGCCTTAGGAAATATTCTGCGTATTTAAAAGAAGATGGACTGCAGTGCTCTATGACATCATCAAAGATGCACAATCCCCACTGTCTGTCTGGCCATGGTCTATGAGGACACTACAAAATAGAAAAGAAAAAAATTGAAACTTTTCTTAATAAAGGTCTTTATACAAAAGTCTTATTACAAACTTATACAATTTCTAGTGACAAAATTACATCAATAAATACTACATATAATTGCCTTCTCTCAAAAATACTTGAGAAAATAAGTAGAAAATGTTTATGGAGCATGAAAAAATTATTATACTGGCATAGCTAAATTAAAATGGGAAATAATCATTTGCCTTTGAAATGCCAATTTTTGTGGCCAAGAAGCCACACTGAATGTGATTAAGAAGGGAAGGCTATAAAGTACCAACACCCAAGGTAAAAAGGAAAAAATTACTGGTGAGCTAAAAATATGCTGGGAACAATAAAAAAGATGCATGGAAAGATTTGTAATTTAGGTGTTTCTTTTATGAACTCACAGTTTGCTCATCAGAAAAATAAAAAGGCTGGCCTAGAAGATCTCTAAATTCCTTTCTATTACCAACATTTTATGATTTTAGTTGAGCCTGTTATTTAAAATTCTTATTTCTTTGAATACATTAATAATAATATTAACCTAGAAAAATACTTACAATTAAATTGACAATTAGTGGAAGCAGTTGTTCAAACCATGGCAGTATCTTTTCCTTGTAGCTACTAAATATTGAATGTAAAATATCTGACACTTTAGTCAGAATATAAACATCACTGTCATCCTAAAATGAACAAACAAGATTTTAACAAACTTTCAGAAAGCAGTTATCTTTAAGTTACACACACTCAGTATTTTAAATTTCATATGATTAGAAAAAAAAAAAAGCAGTTCCATAATTATGTCAAGTAAATTTGTTTTATGATTTTTATCACTAAAAGTAAATAAAAACTCTATTCTGGTTTGATCATGTAGATCTAAAAGGTGGCTTATGTACACTGACAAGATGGTGTAGTTACTAACTGAAGAAAAAGATATTCTCTGAATGCTCTACCTAATTTCTGTTAAGAACTTTTCTAATGATAAGCCAGATGGTAAGAAGAAAACTAATTATGCAATGTCATCACAGGTAAATATGTCATTTTTCTGTCTAGGTCTCAAATTCATCTGTAAAAGGAGGAGGGAATTGACGCTTTTCACTTATGACTCCCTTTTGTCCAAGAAATTTTTATATGAGTCCAGATATATAAGTATACAAAAATTGGATATAAAAATCAAACATTTACTGATAATAAATCATAATTGTCATCCCCGAAACATTTAATTATGAGATCCCATATAGAGTCACAACTGACAGTTTAAGAAGTTGAGGACTCGATAATAATAATCTTTTTTAGGAACTAAATGTGATCCAATTATCTCAGAGGATACACTTTGTCATTCCTATTTATCAGTTCAACCCAATTTGTCCTAACTTCAAAACTTCCCAAAGAGAAACACAGTACCTCACCTTGACAACTCATGTTTGCAAATCTGCCAGTTTTAAGGGTGGATCAAAAAAAGGAATAAATTTTTTTTACATAAGAGTGAGGGAAGAAGATAGAAAGTATAGTGGGACAAAGCAAAATCAATAAATTTTGATAATTATCCTCCATATCACAAACCAAGCTCCTAAAAAGTCAAACATTTCTTTATAATGGGAATACAATTATTGAATACATATCTGTTAAAGATAAAAACTGGAAAACAAAATCCAATTAAGTGCACTCTCCCCTTTACTCAATGCAAATGGCTTAGCAAAAATAAATAAATAAATAAAAATATTCAAACATTGTTTTTGCCAGAGGCTTTTATAGTTTGGTTTTATATTAAAATAACCACTTAAATTTGGATTATGTTTTTGGTCTAAAAGATCTAAATTAAATGAGCAGAATCAGAAAAACAAGGTGCACAGTAAAAGCAATACAGTTTGATGAATGACTTCGCTACTTCTCAGCAACACAATGAAAAATGCTATCTAATGCCAAAGAAAGAATATATGGAGTGTATGGAATACAGATTGAAATATAATATTTTTCACTTTATTTTCTCAGTTTTTGGTCGTTCTCTCCCCCCCCCCCCCCGACCAAACATGGAAATGTTTTGAATAAATGCACATGTACATATATCCCTATCAAATTGCTTACCATTGCAGGGAGAATGAAAAGAGGGAGAGAGAGAATTTGAACTCAAAATTTAAAAAGACAAATGTTAAAAATTACTTATGTATAATTGGGAAAATATATATAGAAGATCTACAGTCTAACAAGAGAATAAGTTACCTCATCTTGTAAGGACTCTTCTACTTGTTCATCATAGTCTTCATCTTGTCTTTTAACTAAAACAATAAACCCAAATAAAATCTTAAATGGAAGCTAAACATTGCTAATATATGCATTTTAGAAACTAGAATTATAGCACTCAATTATTAAAATAGGAAATAAAAACAGCAAGTAATTTACCCTGTCTTAATTCCTGATTTTTAAAGTGTTCTTCAAGTTTGCCTTTCAGTATTCCTCCAAGTTCTTCAAAGTGTTCATTATTAAGGCATCCATCTCCCATTACTTCAATACACTAAAATATTTTAATGTAAAACAAAAGTTTAAGTTAATTTATATTTTAAAGAAAATAATCTTTTAGTATAAGCAAATTAGGACAAGGGATAGTCACAGTCTCTCTCAGATTTGGGGAGAAGGGAGGAATTTATAGCCAAAGAACTAGAGAACATTATGAAATAAATGCATTAAAATTGTTGCACAAACAAAATCAATACAGCCAAAGATTAGAAGGGAAGTAGAAATTCCCTTCTAATTTTTACAGTTATTATTTCTGATACCCAATTTCTAAAATATATAAAGAATTTATTCAAATTTGTAAAAATACAAGTCATTCTCCAACTGATAAATAGTCAAAAGATATGAACAGACAAGTTTTAAGATAAAGAAATTATATTTTAGTTATATAAAAAATGCTTTAAATCACTATTAATTAGAGAAATGCAAATTAAGACTACTCTTGAGGTACTACCTTATCTCATTCATTTGGTTAAAATGACAGGAAAAGATAATGATGAATGTTGGAAGGAATGTGCGAAAAGCAGGACACAGAGTGGGAAATGACCCAACTATTCTGGAGAACAATTTGAAACTTTGCCCAAATTACTATATTGTGTGTACCCTTTGATCCATCAGTGTTTCTATTGAGTCTGTATCCGAAAGAGAACATAAGAGGGAAAAGGACCCACATGTGCAAAAATGATTGTAACAGCTCTTTTTACAGTGGCAAGGAACTGGAAACTTGGTGGATGTCCCGAAGATGCCCCTCAGCCAAGGAATGAATAAGTTATGGTATATGAATGTAATAGAATATTATTTTTCTAGACATTATCTGATGAGTAGATTGATTTCAGAAAGGCCTGTAAAGATTTACATGAACTGAGGCTGAGTGAAATAAGCAGAACCAGGAAAACATAACAGTGATAGCAAGATTATGTGACGATCAACTATGATAGTATGGTATTTTCACCAATTTTGGTATACCTTTTTCTTTCCCCTTTTGTTCTGATTTTTGTTGTATAACATGACAAATATTGAAATACTTTTAGAAGGATTGTACATGTTTAAACCTGTTATCAGATTGCTTGTTTTTTGGGGGAGGGGGAATGAAAGGGAGAAAAATTTAGAACACAAAGTTCTGTGAAGATGAATGTTCAAAACTATCTTTGTAAAATTGTAAAATTTTATGCATTGTAAAATTATGCAATACTATCAATAAAATACTATTAGGGGAAAAAATATAATTCCCCTTAAAATGAGATAGGATTTTACTAATAAAAGACTTTGGGAGGCCAACATTAATCAGCTATTAACATGTTCAATCCATATTTCAGTATTACACTATATATGAATGGAAGGACACAACATGCTCTAATTTTCTGTTAGAATGTATGAAATGTATGAATGGTTTAATGCTTGATTTTATGCTTAATAGTCTGGTACAAAGCATTAATTATAATTAAAATGTTACTAATTCAAGTCATCTAAGAGATAAATTCAAATTATTTTTTGCTTCTGAGAATAAACCAAAGAGTACAGTGCCCATAAATAAATCTTTCAAGATTCAATTATACTGAATGCTTCAATCTCCTGCTGAGAATTCAAGTCCTAAAATAAGACTGCTAATTGGGATAACTAGACAGCTAGACATAAACTAGAATAAACTATGACTATCCAAATGATAAAATCCCAAAGACGTCATCTGAAGTTAAGAGTTGTTAGAATTAATTTAATCTCAAGGAGAATGTTATAGACAGGATCATGGATCTAGAAGGGGTTTTAGAATTTACCTAGATTCAGATGAGTTTCCTAAGGGTATTTGTTTGTACTCCCACACTGTTGTAATTACAGACTATCACATAATACTCAAAACAATATGTTTCAATCCTACCTATCTAAAACAGTTTTTCCCCATCACCCCACTATATGAGAGAGCCTAAATGTTGAAAAGTCAAAGGATATGAATAGGCATTTTTCAGAAGAAATTAAAGCTATTTATTATCAATAATTAAAGAAATCCAAATCAGTACAACTCTGAGGTACTACTTTACAACTATCAGATTGGCTAACATGACAGAAAGGAAAATGACAAATACTACAAGAGATGTTAAAAAAAAAAAAAAGACATCAATAAACTGTTGGCAAAATTATGTACTGCTCCAACCATTCTGGAAACAATTTGAACTCCATCATGTGTCTATAAAACTGATACTCTTTGACCCAACAATACCACTATTAGGCCTGTATCCTAAAGAGATCAGAGAAAAGATTAAAGGACCTATATGTACAAAAATATAGTGGCTCTTTTTGGATGGCAAAGAACTGGAATTTGAGGGGATGTCTATTAACTGGGGAATGACTGAACAAGCAATAATGAGATTTGATGGAATATTCTGCTGCTGTTAAGAAATGACAGGCAGAATGTTTCTCAGAAAAACCTGACAAATCTTTCATGCAATGTTAAGTAAGGAGAACCCAAAACCCTCCCAAAACATTGTATGCAATATTATAAAGATTTAGCTACTTTGATTAATACGATGGTCCAAGACAATTCCAGAGGATCCATGATGAAAAATATTATTTACAGAGAGATATAATGAATTGAGTGCAGATTGAAGCATGTTTCTTGTTTTTGCCTGTGAGTGCTTTTTTGCAACATGGTTAGAGATATTTAGTATAGCTTCATATTTATAGCTGAAATCATATCACCTGTCTTCTTCTAAACAAGAATTTTGGAATTCAAAATTTAAAAAGAAAATGTTATTAAAAAAGGGGGGGGAGGAGGAGCACACAGCATTTATTTCTAAGTGAGTTAAAGAAGGCTGTTATTTTTCTACTAGATATGAAGATGGAAGAACAAAAGCAGATGCAAAATGAGATCCCAGAATTAATGACCATTGATTATGCTTGAAATTGGTCTGCACTTGGAAAAAAGAAAAAAAAAAAAAAAAAAAGGTCTTTGTTGTGTTACAAAATGTTAATATAATAAAAAATCTGACCTGGAATCCTTTAATTCACTAGAAACAAAAGGGCATATGGCATATGTATTTATGCATCCGTTTACTCTGTTGTGGAATTCTTTTGTTTGACAATTACTATGAAATGGCTTGAGACAAAAATATTTTGCAGGATAAACTACAAGTATGAACCTCCCTTAACCCACAAAGTCTACATTATTAGTAGACAGTCTCACAAAGATTTGGTCATTAAACAAACCAAAAAAACCTTAGATTGCTTAAATTTGACAATGAAAAAGATGAATATCTCAACCAAACTACAGCTCAACTCAAACCTTTGTTCTAGAATAGATATAAAATCTTTTTTTTTTAAATTTCAAGAAAACATAATTAATTCAAACTTATTCCAACAAGAATTTTTTTAAAAATTCACCTTTGCAAAAGAATGCATGATCTCTGACAGGACATCAGAATCTGGCTCTGTTCCAATAGCCTTGATGAGGGCATCACACATGAAGTGCCACATCTGGGTGAGGTATTCAGGACCACGGACTCTTGCACATTCCAGGAGAAGGGGCATGGATTCTGCAGCCGCCACTCGGACACGTTTCATTGTTAAGGAAAGAGAATAAGGACAAAACAGTCTTCCAAATAGCTACATTATCCTTTCCCTTGCTTCTTGACCACTTTTATTTATGGTATGAGCTACAGCACATAATATGGGAGAATAAGCTTTAATGAAATCAAAAGCTTACAAATCTATAATGGAAGACAATTTTAGTTCTCATCAATCAGTGTGCAAAGTACTACTGCCAAAAGCAGACACACTGGCATTTCCAAGCAAACATGTCCAAATGATATCAAGGTAACTAGGACAAGCTAGACTATAAAATAAAATATAGCCTAAAGCTTATCTGACATAGGCTTTTGTTTTACAGAATAAAATTAACCTCTAAAATGATTTTCAAATTCATTTAACTAAATTAAACATAAATTTGCTGCAATTAACATAAGTATCCCAAGATAATATTTTTAGACCACAAGAACATGCCCCTAAATGTTTGTTATTCATTTGAAGTAAAATATTGGTAGGGGTTCAACTGCCCAATTCTATGATATACCAGAACTAACTCAATTTTCAAATAATTGGTCCAAATGTGAATAGAAACCAGTGAACTTTCTTTGCCTTGGTTCCTGGGACTTTCTATATTCAAGTTATAACAGTGTGGGAATCCTTATCTAAAAAGCTAAAAAAAAAAAATAAAATAAAAAGTAGATATTCAAAATAAATGATTACTCCTTAAAGCTAAATATATGATTCATTATCTTCAATGCTTGTTCAATTCTTTGTGAATCTGCAATTTGAGAAATAGGTTAAAGTAAAAACTGAATTATTTCACAATTATACTCACACAAAAATGAATTCTCAAAGTCCCTATGGAAATATAATTCACAGAATCTACAGTAACCAGGGAATAGTAACTGCAAGCTCCATGAAGTTTGTTTTTTCAAATAAAAAACATGTCAATGAATTGTTGAGGTCTTATTCATAACTTCTACTAAAGTACTTTACCACCTTAAATGGGCTATCCTTAATTATAAGAAAATTGATTTCCCATAACCGGAAGTAAATTGTGTGTTTAAAAGGCACAGGATATCATCATGAAAATAGAATTTCAACAAGGGAACCATCAGCTTTACAACTTGCTCAGTATACTCCACAAATCCTTCCTTTAATTCCTTTGCATAGCAAACCTGAAACACAAACAATGAAATGTCAATATTAATGCTCTGCGCTTCAGTATTGATATAATAACAATTCCAACAGAAAATGAAGTTTTTAGATTGAGACCTACACCAAGTGATAAACATACAAAAGGAATTTTAAAAACTGAAACACTTTGGAAGTTAAAAGAATTATATTCACTACCAAAATTTGGAGGCAAAATGTACCTTCCTAAGTTTTCTTAATTTTGATAAAAATGTCTTCCTACTTTTCCGAGATTTAACTCTTTAAGATGAAAAAATTAAGATTATGAATACTGTTTAATTTCCCACGATAGTCAACTCTAAAAAAAGGTATAATTACAAACTGTTAAGAATACTGATCTTAGACAAAAGAGGACCTAGGATTGCTGTAAGTGTCCTCTAAGATATCAGCTCTGGAAATGGGAAATACCACTGACTTCTCATCCTCCATCTCCTCCTTTATAAAATAATCACTGCTTTCATTTTTTACCTCTTACAGGCAAAAGCGCTTTACAAATACAATTTACAAGTTTCACTAAAAACAAACTAAAAAAGAAACTCAAACATTTAATAATGGCTTATAATAATTTTGAAGAAAACTTAATTTGCTTTTAAAGCTGCTTTACTATGAAATAATAAACTATCAAATATGAAGAACCTACTGGATTGTTAGGTACTGTGTTAGGGACATCCCTGATCATGATAAGCTTACCTTCTTTGGAGACATTAAGAATATATGAAATATATATATGGCAAATATGAATAAATACAAAGTAGCACTTTGGGAAAGATCAGAAAAGGCTTCATGAAGTTGTTTGAATTGCATCCTAAATGAAGAGAGAAACTCTAAAGCAGAAGTAAGGAGGAAGTGCATTTAGGCACAGACACACATACATATAGTACAAAGGCATGAACACCATCATGAGAGGAGCAGAAAAGCCAGTTCATAATCACTGAATATGAAGGGTGATTGTTGTCCAATGGTGCTGAAAAGGACAAGCTGAGGCCAGGTTCTATAAAGGCTTAAAAGCTTAAAAGAAGTCAATGGAATTGGTTGAGATATAAGGTTAGGAAATAGGAGAAAACCCTGTAGTTACAAATCTAGGAAACAATAAATATGGTGGCACCTTCAAGAGCAATAGCAAAGCTTAGAAGGAAGTAAAGGTTTTAGAAAAGAAGATAATGAGAGCTCAGTTTAAAATATCTCCAGTCCAATACATCAGTGATGATTTAGAACTGAAGCTCAAGGGAAAACTTTGAGTTAGAAACACAGAATTGAGATTCATTGGCATAGAGATGCTAGTTAAATCCACGGAAGCTGAAGAATTTAACAAAGATCCCAGAAGAAAACCCACAGCTACTGGATGTGATGCTGATAATGAAGAGAGTAATATGAGGACAAACTAGAGCGCTAAGAATATCCAGGAGGAATGGATTCAATAGTCTCTAGTGTAGCAGACAGACTGAGAAAAGACCATCATATATGGTGGTTAAGAGACCACTGATAACTTTGGAAAAGAATTTTTTAGCTAAACTATGAGGTCAAAAGCTGGATGTAGCAAAAACCCCAAAGCCCAAGTACAGAAGGGATAGAGAATGAAAGGGTAAATAAAACATGTTCAAGGAACTTGGCTGATAAAGAGAGATGAGAGATAAAGGATTGTAGTTTGAAAGATGAATGTCACTTGGGAATGTTTGAGGGTAAGAGAAGAAACTAATAGGAAAGGGGGAGATGTCTGAAGATATACTCTGCTGAAGAATTTGGGTGCATGTTCATGTAGAAGTGACAAGGAAAAAGCATCACTCCTTTCTCCAAGGCTGGATAAAAAAAAGGAAAAATATAGTCGATGGAAAATGAGAAATGGAATGAACTCTTTTTTTTTCTTTCCCCAATATAGCTGACAGGGGAAGTGGGAGAGAAATGAGAAAGGCTTGAGGAAAGCATTTATATGGTACTACTATAACTATATAGCTACTATATCTTTCTATTATATACTATAGTATACAGTATAACAGCTAGCATTTATATAGTGCTACACTTAGGATTTGCAAAACATTTTACAAATAGTTGTCTCATTTGACCCTCAAAAAACTCCTGAGTGATAGAAAGTGCTATAACTATAATCATTTTATAATTTAGGAAAACGAGGCATAGGGGTATGTAGCAATTTGCCCAGGATCACCAAGTTACTAAGTGTCTGAGATTGGATTTGAAATCAGATCTTCCCAACTTCAGGTCCAGGCCCAGCCTCCTAGAAAGTTTAAAATTGCTTCTGAATGGACAAAGGATTGAAAAGTCAGTGAAGGGCCTGGTTCAAGTTGGATAGCATGAATTTGTAACATGCCAAATATTATGTGAGACAAAGCAGACAAATAAGATTGTGGAAGTGATCCTAGGCCTAAGATTTAGCAAGAGAAGGGCAGCAAAGGACAAGAAAGTCAAGGAATCTATGAGCAGAAGACAAAGTAGATGAAAGGTCCAAGAAAGTCCTAAGGAGCACAGAAGATAGAAGTCTCAATGAAGACAAAAAAAAAAAACAGGTGTAGGAAGGTAAAATAAAGTTAAGGTCAGATAGGGGATGTCAGAGCTTTTAAGGAAGGCAGTGAAACACTTGAAGATAAGGAAGATCTAGGGTATGATCACCTCTGTCATCTGAGACTGATGGAGGTTGAGCAATTGAAAAATTGGGAAGGAATCTGAGTCTCTTAGTCTAAGGGTGGGAATGGTGATAGAGCAAAGAGATAAATGGCACAGCCCAACCACCATCATTTAAATAAGACATGGGGAGAATAGTCTAATTTTAAGAAAAGTTAAGTTTCTAAGACTAAAACTATCAAAAAATGCATGTGATATGTATGCAATGTTAATATTTCCTTTATTCTAGATTGGTGGTGTCAAATCCAAAGATAAAGAGATTTCTGCAGGCTGTATATTGGCTTGGAAAATATAAAATTAATATTATTTATCTTTTACTGCATTTTTTTGGAAATGTAATTTCCTAATTACAATTTAATTTGCTTTGGGCCACACTTATGAATGTAGCACATATGCCTATGAGCAATGAGCTTGACACTATTGTTCCAGAAGACACACTATCCTATAAACTCTTCTCAAAATAATATTAACAGCATCTATGAAGTAAAATTATAAGGAGGTCTATATATATATATATAAAAATTATAAGGGTTCCTATCTCTTACCAACATCTGGCAAGCAGTTGATTTTTCTTCAAGGCCTGCTGTTTTAATTCCAAAACTCTGCTGGTCTCCAAGATTCACAAATTCCCAGCCATCATCATCACTCATATTCTCCATGTCTTGTGCTATTAAAGAGGAGAGAAGTGATTAGAACAAAAGCATATTAACAAAGAGACAATTTACCCCAAATATAATACATAAGGATACTTACTGTCTAAAAGAGCCACTTCAGGTTTAATTGATGCCGTCTTCATTAAAGGACCCATAACCACAGGAAGGTACTGCTGAAATTCTTTCCCCAAGATCTTGCACATTCTAGCCCAGGCTGAGATCATGTAAGATATCTAAGGGGTTGAAAGAGAATTGAATCTTCCAACAATTTGACTTAAGTATGTGTTTAGCTAAATATTAATGATCATTACAAAGATGATATTCTAAATAACTAATCAATCAGCATTTATTAAGTGTCAACTATATGCCAGGCAGAGAACTAAGTTCTTGGGAACACAAAGAAAAAAATGAAATAGTTCCTCCTTCATGAAAAGGAGTTCTATTTGCTCAAGGGAGACAGCATATAACAAATATAAGAAAATAAAGATGAACTGCTCAGTGAAGGGAGACAGCTTTGTATTACAGTTGACACAAAAAATGAGTCAAAGAAAATGAGCAACTCTGTGAGGACATGGAGAGAAAGGAAAATATTTTAGGCACAAGGAAGAAATGGTATAAAGGCATGACAATGGCGCTTATGAATACGCAGAGAACCAAATATGGCTAGACTGCACTATTGAAAGGGCAATGAGATAGAAAAGTTGGAGATAACTTGTAAGGGCCTATAAAAATCTAATGAAAGAGCTTATCATTTGGTCCCAAAGGCAACAGGATGACAGTGGAGTTTATTAAACAAGGAAGTGAAAACAGTCAAAATCTGTGCTTAAAGAATATAATGAGAGAGGAAGATCAATGCAATAGAAAAGAGATGAGAAGGGCCTTAATTAAGATGGTGGAGGGCTGAGTAATGAGAATAGAACAGCTATAAGAGATTATGGTAGAAATAACAAGATTTAGTAACTAACTGGATATAAGGAGGGAGAATGAGTGTTTAAAAAATAACAACCCAAAATATTTTGACTATCACTAATGCTATATAAAAAATAATCCTAAAATGAACCTTCTGTATTCTCCAACCATGGACTGACTTGTCACTAAGTATGATGAAATAGTAATAGCTGAACATATGATATTTATATAAAGTGGGCAGATATTCAGATGATATACTTTTTAAATTGAATTACATTATACAAATTGGATTGCCCTGCAAGATAGGTAGGATAGGCCTTCCATGCCCACTCACAGAAGAAAAAACAACAGCTTAATGATTTTGTGCAAGGTTACCTATGAGTTGAAATGTGCAAACTTCACTATCCCACTAAAACCCCAGTAAAATCAGTACTTAGTGATGCCTCAATTTTTTACATTCAGACATGTAGGTTGAGTCCTATGTGGAACAGGACATTATGAATATGTATTTAGAGGATTTTATGATACATATATATATATATATATATATATATATATATATTATAAAATTTCTTATATCTATCACAAGACTGTCAAATAAAGACAATTTGATAATTCAATTTCTTGAGCCACTAATTACTCTGGAGGCCTAATTAAAGGTAGCAACAATTGAGATACTAACAACCTGAATATTAATCAAATGAATTCAAACTTCGAAAATGCTATGTCATTGATGTTCAAAACAAACACTTTCAATTATTATGATGACTGCTGATTGGCTAATGGATTATAGACATTATCTATAAACCCTTTTATTACAATTTCTCGATTGACCGATTTATCTTCTATCATCTGCTTCAAAAACTCCTATATATAAAATAAATCTTACAAAAATCTTAACTTGAAGCCATTATTTTCATTGAGTTGTAATTCCTTTAAGATAGCAAAACTTTTTGTTTTCAGTGATATTAGAAAATGTTAAATCTAAAAGATTTACCCAATTAGTCCCAACAATGGATAAATATTACATAAAAGATTTACCCAATTGGGCAAACATATTGCACTAATATTGTAGTTTACCTGTGGGTCATCATCTTCCAATTCACTAAAGTCTGTCTGTGTCTTCAGCAATAGTTGCATCACATCTGATGCATCTTGCATGAACTAGAAACAAAATATTTTCAAAGATGAAATTGCAAAACATTAGCGAAGCAAATTAGAAACAGGAAAGTACTTGCTCACGTAACATTTCATGGTTAACTCTGAAAAACTGTGCCAACAACTGGGGTTGCAGATGCCTCACAATTTGAATTAAGATACAAAAAAATTCCAGAATGCAATAAAATTTAAGAATCGTATTCTGTATTTAATAGTAACTGAACCTTTTATATATAATGCTTTCTTTCATGGATCTTACAGACTATACACTGTTTTAAAGTCAGATGTTTGGAACTCAATTTTAAATGGTAATTGGGTTCTTAGCTAATCTATACAGCTGGGTAAAATCACATAGCAGCTGAATCACTTGTAGCCTACAACCCCCCCCCCCCCCCCAAGTTCTCTTGAACCTTTAATAAAAGTGTAAATAAGTCAGAAGAGTTGGCAATGAGTTCAGGGAAAAGTCTTTTGATACAGGGATAAAACACAAACATATTTATCATTTATGAATCTTCTTGAATATCAAGTGCTACATCTCTAAGAATACAAAGATTATTATAATATTAGAAACAAAATTTCAAGCTAAAAGAAAACAGTACATTGTGATGACTGACAAATATTTTTCTGAAGAACTTTTGCGTATAAACAAGACTCATAAGGCTATTATTGTTTTTTGGATAAGAGGAGGTATAAATGTGTCATTCTTTTAAATTATTTCATAGTTCTAGATTATTTGTGTTTTTATAAAAAGGGTGACTAATATGAGATAAATGAAAAATTGATTTAAAAGGAACAAAATAATCTTATAAATAATGAACATATTTCTCTACTATCAAAGTATAATTTTAAATTACCAAGTTATAAATAGTAAATGCGAAATATTTCAGTTCTTACCTTTTCCTTCCCAACAGCAAGACCAATAAGACTAATGCATTCAATAGTTTTTCCTCTCAGAAGTCTAAGTTCTTTCTGAACAGCATTTTCAACTATGTGTTTTAGAGATGGCATAAACAAATCATAATATGGGACAAATTTTTCTTCTGCTGTATCTGCAACTGACGCAATAGAAGTCACAACTTGTTCCAAAACCAATTTGGTGCCTTTCTGAATCAGCTTGGAAGAGAAAAACACATAGAAAAAAATATTTAATCTCCAAAAAAGATAATTTGAGATACATGAATTTAATGGAAAATTACTGTGCTGAAGAAAGTAACAAATATTATAGACACAGAAAAGATTAGATACATTTTATGAGGCGATACAAAATAAAGTTGAACAGTGAAAATAATATACAGATTATAACCATTTAAAGGAGAGATCAGCAAAACAATCAAAAAACTGGAAGCTATTAAAAAAAAAAAAAAATATGATAAGGCACCTTCCCCCACCTTATTTGTAGAAGTAGGGTATTATAAGTATGTAAACACTGCATATAACCCTTTTCCCCTGTGTTGATTGATTAGTTTTGCTGAGCTCTTCCCCTCTCCCCCCCCTTTTTATATTTTTTGTTATCAGGAGGTGGGGGATCTAAAAGAGAAAATAGTTAAAAGATCAAAAAAAAAAAAAAAAAAGCCACTACTGTTTAATAAAAGTGACTAAGGAAAAAAAAGAAAAGCAAAAAAGTGAAGTATTGTTAAGTATTTCAATCTGGTACTATTCTCAATAATCGGGAACTTCCCTCCTCCTACCCTCAAACCCTCCATCAGAAGGTCAATTAGATATTTTATTTATTTTTTTACTTAATAGTATTTTTTTTCAATTACACATAAAAAGTTTTCAACATTCATCTTTGCAAAATGTAGAGCTCCAAATTTTTCTCCCTCCCCTTCCCATGACAACAAGCAATCTGATATAGATTATACATGTGAAATCATTTTAGCATTCAATGGAATAATTTTCCAAGCATTAATCTGGAGGTGGGGGGAAGAAAGAGTATGCTTGAGTGTCTCTACCTATAGTCACAATCATTCTACCATTTCTCTAATGGGGTAACACTGAGATTAAGTCTTGTACTTTTGCCTACCTAATCTCTTCCATTCACTTGCAAAATGCTGTTTAATACTTCCTACCAGGAATCTCTTCCTAAGCCTTTACCCACCATGATCTTCCTAAATCTCATTTATCTTCTAAAACACAAACCTTCCATTTAACTTAATTAAATTTAGCACACTGATCTCCAAATAACCTATAAAGAGAGTCTGCTGTTTTGTTAAATGATTACTTCTCTCTTCTGGCCAAGAACAAAATGTGTATATGAGTAAATCAATAGTAACAAAGTAGACTAGACAAGGTGTTATTACTTTTAAAGTAGAAATACCTTCCTTCTTTACAAGGCTTTCTCATCTGTTCCTCCTGTAGTTTGAGACTACATGCTACTACCACCCCCCTCCTGGTTCAAGAGGATGGAAAAGCCAGGTTTGTTTTTGTGTCTGAGTGTCACTCTTGGGTCATTGAGCTTCACTCTTCAGAAACAGACTTTTTTCCTGTAAATTATTCCTCAATCTTCTTTACTTCTGTGCTATCTACTTCACTGCCTTTAACATCACTGAGCTTAAGAGCTGGATATGGGTCTTTCAAGATATACTCTTACTACCTTAGACTTTGGATGCCCCCCATCTTGATCCAAATCTACTGCTTTAAGTTATTTTT
Organism: Sarcophilus harrisii; assembly: GCF_902635505.1. NCBI lineage: Eukaryota > Metazoa > Chordata > Mammalia > Dasyuromorphia > Dasyuridae > Sarcophilus > Sarcophilus harrisii. The sequence goes on along the minus strand of NC_045428.1, from coordinate 146,342,391 downwards.
GGAACTCAATTTAAATCTTAATCACTTGATGGACCACAGATCTGGTATCACTCCAACCCAACACCTTGTATGTGGTACCATCTCCTCAACAATAACTCTCACTTAATATTACTTGCTCTAAACAAATTCTCCAATTAACAGTATTACTTTTTATCCAGTATGGACAACAAGATCAATTACTTCCACCACATCTTAATCATTAAACTATTTTTCTGCCTATTTATGATAGCTGAAACACAACACTGCTGCTGATGTTTTTGGAACCTCTCCGACTAAGTGTTATGTTCCTATTTCTGCTTAGATGCAAAAATGGCTCTAGAATAAATATTAACCAAGCAAGCAATGTAGTATTGAGGAAAATAGGAGATTTGGAATCAGATGATCTACAGACATCTATGACTTTTGAGCAAGTCACTTTCATCTTGGTCAAAAAATATTTCTCAAATGTAAAATGCAGGGCTAGATTAGATTATAGGATTTAAGATTGAGACCTTCAAGTTTATGTGGTCTGACCTGTACCTGTCCAAGATTCTTTGGGAATTTTAGGATCTTTTAAAGTCACTTCTACTTCTAATTTATGAGGCAATAAAACCTAGTTCCAATGAATGCTAATTGTATATTACCTCCTTGGAGACTCAAGTTTCCCATCTGTAAAAATATAATTTTAGTACTACTTCAGAGCATTATTTTGAGTACAGTACACACTGTAAAATGTAAGGTACAATATGAATATGAGCTATTTTAAAAAGCAACACCTTGCAAATCCAGCTCACTATGGTTTTCCAGGTGAATTTGGCCCAACCTATTTTACTGCACAGTAATTCTTTAATAAATCTATACTACAACAATCATGTCCAATTATAAATCCAATTATAGATTTAATACTAGAATAATCATGTCCAATCATAAATCCGTTCAGAATTTATATATTAAGTAGCACCTTGAGAGGTAGGAAGGGGAAAAAGGGAAAGTTCAATAGGATCATTATGAAGGACATTAAGTACATAATCTCTCCTGGCCCTTGAGCACATCTGCTGCAGGACCATTTGGCAACTAGAGTTCAGAACTAAAGAATATAACAAGATGAAGTGAAACATGCTATGAAGAAAGAAGTGACTAGTTATGTCCACTGTAGAACTGGCTAAAAAGTTCCAGAGTGGGACAGGATGTAGAAATTCACTTGGGCTCAGAAATCTCAGGGATAGCAATCTGATGCCATACCTTGCTCCCTGACCATTGGACATTCATGTCTTATTAATTCTTTTGTGTAACTACCAAGAGTGGGCATAAGGAATGGTGGAGGTGCTCATAACTGTAATGGATGATGCTATGATAAGACACAAAGAAGTAGAGAAATTATCAAGGATAATTTTGTTTAATTTGCCATTTTACAAATGAGGAAACAAGTTTTGAGACCTCAATGAGGGAAGGAAAAACTGTAGATCTTTGTTTCCACTGATATAACACACCCACAAAATATAACATTGGCTTTACAGTCTACTGGAAAGAAATAAATTTTATCATTTTTTAATTCTACATAATTTTTCAGCTATACATTATAAAATATCATACTATTACCTAGTTGATGACGGCACAACATGAATTAAATTATTGCTTCTGCCAGAAAACTATACTAAATGGATGCTAAACTAATCAGTTCTTTATACATAAATTTTCTCAAATAGAAAAATAATTTAAACAAAAGTAGTGTTAAACCACACTGCCCCACCTTCTCCCTTGCCCCCACCTTCTCCCTGCCCCCACTCACCTCAAATTCTAGTTTAACCTACCTCCTGAAGTTTAATCACCATTATGGAATGAAGATGTTTCACCAAATTGTCTAAATATGGAATAAGAAGCGATTTGGGACAATCTTCGGTAAAATTAATAAGAGCTGCTGCAGCATGTGCTTGGACACGCTGATTGCCTTGGTCTTCCATAGTTTGTAAAAGAGCTGCAATCACCTGTACAGAATAATAAAGACTCTTAGGAAGTGGTCATTTTGCAACTTTCTTTGTTTTTCTCTTGTGTTTGACAGCTTACTTGCCTTCTCATGGAATTTCTTTTGGAAACCAGGTGCAAAGTCTGTTGCCATTTGCCCAACTGCATTACAGGCAGCATACCGCACTCTTGGATGCTGAAAATATATTTTTACAAATGCAAATATGTTAATATACTGTAATCAAAGGCACAATCAATTTAATTATAAAATAAAAAAGAGAGAACCAAACTCTTAATGGCACTTACAGGATCTTGAAGAAAAAGCAAAACAAAATTGACTATTTCATTTAGAATTCCCTCCATTTGCTGGTGACAGCCCTCTCCAATGGCAGATAAAGCCATTAATCCAGCATGCCTGTATTTCCAATCAGCTGCAGAAAAACATTACAAATAAAGAAAACAAATTAATTATCAAATATTATACAATGTGAAATAGATGAGGTTTAAGTATTAAAAAACCAAAAATGCAGATTTAACATTCAAATCCTCATCAATACTCAATAAAAAAGTAGATACATATAGATATACAAGCAATTTCATTTTATTACATACAGTAAATGTTTCCCACAGCCGCATACTAAATTCTCAATTTAAGATTAGACAGAAGGAACACAGAATAAATCAGCATTAATAAAATACAAATCTTTTAAAGAATTCACTCTCTAAATAAAAATATTGACATTTCATTCATCATTACATACATCCTAACAAGGTTGAAAATAAGCAAATAATGTGATTTTTTTGTAGATGAGTATACAGAAGAAAAATAAAAGGACAAATAGTGCTAAACTCAGGAAAATAACCTCAAGCTCCAAAAAAATATAGTATGGTTATAGGACCATCATGTTGTTTCTGAAGGATAAAAGTGATAACTGAAATTTCCATAATAAGCTTGTTGATTTTTACAACTTAGAAATGCCACAAAATTTCCTTCCAAATTTCTTAAGAGTTCAAATGTCAATGTTACAAGTGATAAATTTCAAATTTAGTTTATCTTTAATAAAGCATGTTCATTTTTGCTTATTATAATTAATCTTTTGTGACTATGCAAATGCAATAAAATTTCTTCATAGGTATAAAATTGAGAGTATCTATTTCACAGTTATTAGTCTTGCATTCCAATCCAATGCATGATTAATGTGCAATTTTTTAATGTAACATCCCTGAATCAAAGTAAAATTGTCAATATAAAATTGCTCACTATAAGAAGATTAACAAAGTATTAAAGTTTTTGAGATTAATTAAACTAAAGGTTTGTTGAGGTCACATGCTGTTTTATGATAACACCCAGAGATCTGCTAGCATCTAAATATTTGAAACACACAACAACTTATTCAATGTTTGCCGAGTTTAATTTCTTTTTCAAATTTAGCTGCTTGACTCCTCATCCATTTGGTTAGTTGCATAGAATGTGTAACACAACAATGGAGAATTCATTCAACAAATGGAGAATGTAAAAACTGAAAATAAAAGACTAGGAATCCTAATGAAATCAGTTATAGAGATGTTTCATCTCTTAAGAAACTAAGTTAGCAAATAAAAAGAATGAAGATGTTAAAGAAACCACAGTTATTATTGATTGAAATCAATAGCTAGTGAAAAGGGAAATGCAAAAGTTTATGGTTGTGCAGGATAGTCTGCCTGAAAGTAAGCCATAAATTATAAAAGTTTCCTAGTGTACAAGTATGATTAAACTTAGTGAAAGAGACACTGGTAGGTTAAATGCCTACAGACAAGTTTACTAGAAAATGATAAAAAAATTAAATCTAACAAATATCATAAAAATGGCTTACGGTTCTGAAGCATCTGCATGATGTGTTCCTTGATCATTGGTAAAACTAGTTTTCCACCAAGCCCACAAGCCATTCTGTCTAATGCACTCTCACCAGCAACTGCATTGCTAAACATAGAAATACGATGTATCAATAAAGTTATTTGTTCAAACATTTCACTAAAATTTTAAGAGGCTGGCAAATTTAAAAGTTTTAGCCTGATGTTTTTTGAATATGGAGTTGAGAGAAAACAAGTATAGTGCTTTTTGGGTGACATTTATTTGTAAAACCTTGTTAAACTTAAAAATTTTAAGAATAGAATTCTGGCACTGTCTCTTTAAAAATTTTGTTCATGACAGCAGTAGTGTGAATTTAAGATTTTACTGGTGATACTGAAACAAGGCACCTATTTAGTTTTAAATTAATTGTAGGACTTTTGTGACTGGTAAGCATTTTAAAAGTTTTCTCTCTTCTTCTCTCCCTACTCGACCCCCCTGAAAAATCATGCCTATATATACTTTGCAAAACAGATATTGTCTTTCAAGACCTTAGATAAATTTCCCCACTTCAACAACCACCAACATTTAAAACATTTGTGGGTTTTTTTTTAAAGATCTATTCCAGATTTAATGAGTATCAAAAAGGACATTCATTCTCTCCACTGCAATGAAATCAAAATGATAAACTATACTTCAACTCTTTCAACTAAACTGAATTCTTTTTACTCCAAGTAAGCTAATTTTAACTACTTTTAAAATAAACAAAATATGGGGCAGCTAGATGACGATGCAGTGGATGGAGCACTAGTCCTGAAGTCAGAAGAACCTGAGTTCAAAAGCTGGTCTCACACTTCCTAGTTGTGGGACCCTGGGGCAAGTCATTTAGCCTCAATTGCCTCAGGAGGGAAAAAAAAAAATCCTTTCCTGCAGGTGAACCTTATTTCATATCAGAAGTTATCTTTTCTATAGTCTACAACACCTGCATTCTTTAATCTCTTATTTATCTGCTTTGTGTACATCAAGCAATAAATCTCAAATTAAAAAAAAGCACTAATTCCTAAAAAATACATATTAATTATATACACATACAAACATATACATATATATTTACTACTGCATGAGAATGAATAATTTGTTTTGCTCTGAGTTCTGTATCTTACCTGGGTAACTAGGTTTATCTCCACCTAATCAAAATGCTCAGTATCTACTGGGAATTTTACTACAAGAAATCTTCTCTCAAACTGTATAAAGTCAGCAGGAAAGAGTATTCACTTAAACTGTTAAACTTGGCTAACAAATGAAATTTTGACAAATAAAGGGGGTTCCTTTTAGCAAATAAGGGGGAAAAGGCCTTAAGAATGTAGTCAAACAAAACAGTCAATAGGAAAAGAACTAGTAAAACTAAGCTCTAAATTCGTCTTCAAAAAAATGTTAACTTGTTTACTGTAGTCTCTTATTACATTCATTCATTATATGATGGGAAACAAAAGCTGACTTTCCAATAAATTTCCTTACTCATTAAGACAACTTTAAGTGTCAGGCCTTTCCTGCTTATTCAAAAATGTTAAAAAATGATAGGCAGCCAGATCTTTACCCACAAGGCTAAATAATAATGCTTATTCTCAAACACCATCTTCAAGTATGTACACTTTAATTAATTAAGGATACACTTCTGGTCAGCATTTCTAGGAGTTGTAATTTGCAAAGAATATCAAAAAAGGCTTTACATTATTTGAGATACATAAATTTGTCAGTGCTTAGGAAATACACTAACTACTCTTTGATAATTTCAAAAGATTATTAATATTGTGACTTGACTTCCTTCTAGAGTATTAAAACAAAGATTTAGAACTGTATTTAATATCTAATAAAAAAAACTTTGAAGGTATTCAAATCTTATAGAAGGAAAAATAGACTGTGGCTTGACTGTAAAAATCAAGCAAAAGCAAGTGAAGATAAAGGGTAAAAGAATATAGGACACAAAAAGAATTCAACCGGAGAAAATATATCGATTCAGAGAGTAATCAACCAATACTCTAAATTTAAATCAGATTAATAAATTCTACTCCTCCTTTTGCCTATTATTCTAAAACATGGTTAATGAAATGTAATTACTCATTTATTCCCCCCTTCCCCCAATCACACCAGAAGCCATTAAGTTGAGCTGGAATTAGAGCTAATTCACAACTTTCACTCCCAGTTTTGAGTTCTTTGGGAGCATCTCTAAGTAATTACCTGTCAAAATCATCATCTTCCAGCTCATCAGCATTTGCCCAGTCTTCATCCTCTTCTAGGTCTACCATCATTGCTAACATCTGAGGAACTAAATACAAAACAATTACTTTTACCTACGAGAACAGTTTTCTTAATTTGATTTTCCCTCTCCACCCAACACATACAAGAAAGGAAAAAATTGTGTGGAAAAAGTCTGTGATCAAATTCAAATATTCTGTTTGGAATGTGGCATAGTGGAAGGCCTTTTAGACTTGAATTCAGTGGAGATTTGTATTTGAATGATATTTACTTGTCTAAATCACTTAATCTCTTTAGCAACCCCAGCTGTAATATAAAAAATATAGGTAGACTACTGCCAAAAGTTGCTGTGATAAAATTGAGATGCCTATGAAGCAATTTGTCAAATAGATAATTCCATTTTATTCTTATTTAAAAAAAAAAAAAAAGGACAAAATTTTTTGGCTATGAAAATGAATATAATACTCAATATATGCAAATAATGAAAAAGGAAGTATAGCTGTAAACAAGAAATATTCATAATTTAGCGAAAAACACAGTAGTTTTAAGACTTCAATGTCAGCAATGTTCTCTATCAGAGCATAATATAGCACTTCAAACAGAACTATCAATGAAAGGATATGCAGTCAATTTTTAGCTACCAGGGCTTCAAATTTTGTCTTTTGACATGGAGAAAGCAGCGTGAGAATGTTAATCATTCTATAAATTCTACAAATACACGATAGTCAAACAACCTTAGAGAAAGCAGTTAGTTCCTTAGTATCAAAGTAGGAATGGGAGAACTGGAAGGATCTGGTTACTCTTAAGTCCTGAGGATTTATACCCCAGGGAATAGAAAGTGACTGAATAGCTGCTATCAGTGACCTTTTAGAAATTTAGAGAAAACAAAGAGAGGGCCTTTAGAAAGGAATATATTTCTAAAAAAAGATGGATTATTCAAATTAGGGTTAACAAAAGTTTTATTAATTTCTGGTTATATTCCAACAAATATGCATAAAATAGAATATACAGAATGGTCACATAAAAATAATTGTATTAAAATGTAGCTAGATTGTATTAAAATAAAACCATCAAAACATGTAATACAAACATAAAATGAGATGAAGCACTCCTAGTCTAGACAAATATTCCTGTCAAAGTCCTAGGACTGCAAACTCAATGATCTTACCTATGTAATATGGCAAGTAAAAGGAGAACAGACTTAAACAGACTCTTAGTCTGAATTTAATAAAAGCAGTCCAACAGTACTCTCTAATGAGACCATCTATCAAACTGAATCCATTTCTATATAGCACATTTTAGGAAGGCTATCGATAAATTGAAGGTCCTAAGGAGGATGAGGGGACTGAAGACAAAGTTGAAGCACCAGAGTAGTATATAACTTTGAGAAGGGAAAGGGGATATGATAGTTTTCTTCTAGTAATTAAAAAAGTTTCTTATGTGAAAAAGCATGAAACTATTTTCTGACTTTGGAAAGTGGCACTAGTAACGAGAGCAAGTGAATTTGCTAATTGTTTACAAATTTAGATTTGTTTTAATTAAGGTTTATAGTAGGTATGTTGCTGTCCAAAAGTAGAATGAACTACGCCTTGGTGTGTTCAAAAAATTACTTTAAGACTGGACAATCATTTGCCAGGGATATTATTGGGGGGAAAGAGATAGTTCCTATTTAGATATGAGTCTTAAAAAAGGTAAAAGTTATATCTATTTATTCTGGTTAGGGCAGGAAATGGTAATAGGGAAGGGAATGCCAACAAATCTGTCTGCTTTCCCAAATAAAATTTAACTAATCTTTTCATTCAAGTGATTCTCTAAGATTGATAATAAAATGAGCTCCTATTTCTAATTCAGTGAGACATGTAATATAAAACTGACCAATCTTCTAAATAGTGTTAAAGTGGAGATATTATTCAACAAAATCAACTTTTTCTCAGTTAGTACAATTCAAACCAAAGTAGTTTACAAAAAAGACTTTTTACTTACTAGCCTGTGCAACAATATTTGTATGTTTTCTCAGCATAGCAGCAGCAGTCTCAGACAGGGTCACTATTACTTCAAGGGCAAGTTGACGTTGCATATTATTGAGGTTAGTGTCTGCACATAACTATAAAACAAGAAGATCTAAGTACATTTACAAGTAAAAAAAAATTTAGGAAAAAATGTTCTTACAGTGAAAGTTTACCTTTAGACTCAGCTGTAGAGTAGCTTCTAAGTGGGGACGTAAGTACTTTGGAACAGTATCTGCAATCTCAACAAGGGATTTTAGGACTGAGTCATCATTCTGGTAACAAGAGTCATTTACAGCCTATGAGAGATGGAATGGAGAAAAACTTATTTATACAATACCTTTTTTCTCAAAACATCCATGTCAGATAAATGGATATAAACATTACTATGACCGGTATTTTTAGTTTAGTCACACAATTATTCATAAAGTAACTGGTGTTTTTCAACAATACTATATGATGACCAGTTCTGATGGACCAGGCCATCCTCAGCAACGAGATCAACCAAATCATTTCCAATGGAGCAGTAATGAACTGAACCAGCTATGCCCAGAAAAAGAACTCTGGGAGATGACTAAAAACCATTACATTGAATTCCCAATCCCTATATTTATGCCCACATGCATTTTTGATTTCTTTCACAAGCTAATTTGTACAATATTTCAGAGTCTGATTCTTTTTGTACAGCAAAATAACGTTTTGGTCATGTATACTTATTGTGTATCTAATTTATATTTTAATGTACTTAACATATACTGATCATCCTGCCATCTGGGGGAGGGGGTGGAGGGTAAGAGGTGAAAAAATGGAACAAGAGGTTTGGCAATTGTTAATACTGTAAAGTTAACCATGCATATATCCTGTAAATAAAAGGCTATTAAAAAAAAAAAAAAGTAACTGGTGTTTTAGAATAATGTCCTACACACTAATAAGCAGCAAAAAAAAAAAATCCTAATTGCTTCCAGTGACCAAAATACACACTCTGGAATATCTTCTAACTTGCTTTTGACATCTGTGCTTTTTGTTTGTGCTTTCATAATGGGAAATATATATGTTGAGACACTGTAATGTAAAGAATGCTGGGTTTGCAGTCTTAAGACATAGGTTCGAATATAAATTCTACTGCATCTTGTGAGTTGTTAGGCAGGCCAGTAAATCTTTCTGTTTTTTGTCTTCCTTATCTGTAAAAGGAGGGAACTGGTCTAAAGTACCAGTAAGATCTCTTCTTCCAAATCTATGATCCTGTGTCCAAAGAAATAAACTTAAAAAAAATATATACTGTACTATTTAATAACAGAAAAATTATATTTGTTAAACTCATAAGAAAGGAATTAAAAGGAAACATTTTGTAAAAAATTAAAGAATCTGAAATGGCTTAAATAGAATTTGAAAATGTCTATAAGTCTCTAATACCTATTAAAGTTCTGATTGATTTGTTATAGATTAACACTTTTATTATATGAAGATATGAAGACTCCACAATGATGTCTGAAGTTGTCAGAAGATACATAGAATATATGTTATACATTCCCTTATTTTAAAAAAGCCCAGATTTGTCTAGTTTTAGGCTTGCTATGACACTTCTAATTAAAAATATCCAGTAACTTTTATGAGTTCTGTCCATTAAATTCCCCTCCATACATTAAATCTTCAAAATGATTAATTTTTTTTCTGGGCAGAGACATTTTTTTGTACAATTCTAATCAAAGGCAGCAATTATTTAAACACCAATTTAGATATCTGCTCTAAAATCTGAAACCTTTTAGTTAGATGCTATGCAATTAAATAACAGTCATATTTTACTACATTTATGCTTATTCCTAAGACCTTTTTAAGCTGCCTCCTTTAATAGCTGACATTTATATATAGTGGCTTTTGAGATATATACAAGTGCTCTGCATAAGCAAAGACTTCTCAAAAATCCCTAGAGAGGATTTTCATAGATGAGTTAATAACTAAGGTTCAGAGAGGTTAACTGTCTTGTTCATAGTCTTACATTTGGTACTTGAAACAAGATATAAAACAAAGTCTTTCCAGTCTCCAACTCTGGTACTCTTTGAAGAACATGGAACAAGGGTCAAATAAAAAAAAAAAAAAAAAAAAAAATTTTAAATCATTACCAGTGTTACCTCTCATGGTCAATTTAACTGTCATTTGTGGCATACTTTATTCTTGTCCATATATTGTACTTTCTATAGTTGGGACTTTTTAAGAATATCAGGGATCACAAATTTAAATTTATTTTTATACATATACTTATTGGAAAATTGATACAATATTCATGGTGATCCACATTGTGAAATTTGATACATTATTCATGGTTATTAACATTGTAAAATAACTTTTTGTCTTTCATAGAATTAACTAGGTTAATTCTTAAATTTCGTTATCAATCCTACACCAAGACACTAATATGTAGATTCTTTCAAGTGTTATAATCTATCTTGTCCATACCCACATGTATTCCTATATATACTTTACCAATTTGACATCCCAAGAGTAGATTTCAACCAGGATTATCAGCATTGTATTTCAAACATAAAAGGTGACAATGATTTTAGTCATTCCACTTTATTAACAGAACTTCAATGACTTAGTCAACACAGTACACTGTACACTTTTATTTGCAGAACAACTCAACTATTACCCACTTTGGGGGAAAAAAATTTAAAAGCATTTAATCAGTTTACATTTAATACTTTGTAAAAAAAAAATTATGTAAACTCAGTTTAACTTTAAATGTAAACTATAAAGATAACATTAATCTATAGTAATTATCCTTTAGTACTTGTTTTTGGGCACTTTACCTTAAATTGGAAGGATGTTATATGGTAAACGAAAATATTTTCTGCTAAACTCTGTTGCCAATAATTTTAGCAGTAAATCTTTTTCCCCCTCTATCAGGCAGGGGGGATTTCCAGTTTCAACTCTCCAAACCGATGTTACTTTTGGCTTCCATGTCTTTCCCCTTGGCAAGGAAACATGGTGGTAACTGGCTTTGAAGCTAAGTATTAGCTAGTGCATGGTTTGTTCTGGACAAATCCTTAAAGTGAAATCTTACTTTTATAGGAAATGATAATAAACAAGGTCAGTATACGTATGATGTTCCTTATTTTTGAGCCTTAAGTGTTACCTCAAGAATTCATTTGAGTTTCAAGTTGAATTTCTGGCAATTTTTTGTAGTATATTCTCATATTTGTACCTTTTTAAAAAGGCGATGATAATTTTGGGCACTCTACAAATAGTGTGCACATCTGGTTCATACTTGGCATTATTTCTGAATCAATAACCAAGTGATTCTTGTTTGTTTCATCTGTGGAGGTGATCGTCATATCACATTCTGTTTAAAAGAGTTTGTTAACTAGCTGCACAAAATCCTACTATAATATTTAGTTGTCATGTAGAGATGACATGAGATTCTTAAATACTATGTCCTCAAAAATTCAGACAAGTTCTATTACACTTGAAAGAATCTGCATATAAGTGTCTTGGTATAGATAACAAAATTTAAGAATTAGCCTAGTTAATTCTATGAAGGACAAAAAGTTATTTCACAATGTTGATGACCCATGAATAATGTATCAAATTTCACAATGTGGATCACCATGAATGTGTCAATTTTCCAATAAGTATATGTATAAAAATAAATTTGTGACCCTGATATTCTTAAAAAGTCCCAACTATGGAAAGCACAAACAGGTTGGCTACTATATGATGTTTTCTGGCTATGACAATCTAATAGACAAAGAAATTTAAAATTTCTTATACTTCCACTTTGCCTCCCTCACCTCCCCACAACCATACTTCATAAATAGTGATAGTGGAATGATAATAAAGGAGGCAGTTAAGTATAAAGAAAGCACTTTTTAGTCAATTTAAATATTTATCAACTACTTGGTATCTTTAATGTAAATTTTCTATCCAATGAACTAGTTCAACTGAATTAAATCACTATTATCCCAAAAAATGAAGCTAGCAAAAAATCTTTGAGCAAAATGTTTAAGATTGTTCTTGTACATTACTAATTTATTATCTATCTCTCTTAAGGCCCCAGTTTATTATTTCATGAGCCTCTTGGTTATCCCAATTTATAGAATCCACTAGGTGAAGTGGGGACACCTCCATAAGTTGTGAATGCTGTATATTTTTGTTTATGTGTATATATATGTATGTATGTCCGCATCTACCAAAGAGGACAGAGCTCATACAACTTAACTAAGTTCAATGTGGACTTTGATATTTAGTCACTTCAGTGATAAGTTAGACACTGGGAAAAAAGTATAAAAAGGTATGGAAATAATATGGCTCAGGTTTAAAAAGCTTTATGCTTCTATGCAATGATTACCATATCTTTTTGAATACTGGTCCAAAAAAAAGCAACTTAGAACTAACAATTACATTTAATTAAGATCTGTCTATATAATGTTTATATACATAACAATACATATATCTATATGTGTGTATTATATATACATATATATCCTTTCATTCTGTAGAAATAAAAGCACCCTGACTATATCCTAAACTTGGAATATTTAAAACTCCACAAGACACATTTTATAAGAAACAGAGCTGTATAATTAAAACAAAAAAAAAGTAGACAGTAGTATCCTTAAGGGCTACATTTTTTCTTACCTGTAAGATTCCAGGTAACAAGTCAGCAAAGTGTTTGAGTAATGCAACATTATGCTCATTTGCAAGCACAAATGCAGCTGCAGCTCTTGCAGATAATGTCCTGATCTGCAAAGAGTCAAAACAGTGTGGATCAGGAAAAATAACATTCTTTTGTGCTGTAAATTCAAATTCTCCAAAACAGGATTCTGTTGTGTAAGCTTCCCTTTTACTCTATTTTACTAATGAATCTTAGTTGCTGGTTTATTTGGAAATGAAAATACTATATTATATTTATATGTATACATTTGCTAAATTTTTATTACTGCTGGATGTGTGTGTGTGTGTGTATGTTTGCCAAATTTTAAAGATATATGAATTTTTATTACCGCTGGATGTTCCTGGTCTTGCATACACTGAACCAACATCCGTTTGATGACATCCAAATAATGTTGTTGTTGATTTCCAAAAATTCCAGGAAAGTTCCTAAAATTGTTATAAAAAAACATAAAATAACTATGTCTTCATGTCAATATTGGCTCAAATTATCTCTTGATGAGTACCATTGACTTACTATATAATTTTGGTCTAGGGTGGAAAATGTAAGCAAAGGTAATACCACAAAGGTGGAGCCTTAGGCCAGCCCAGGGCCCTTTCTCCCTGCTGTTTTTACCCTTTGTCATCACTTTGGTTCCTAGTTGGAAGCCACTTTTGGTTTAAGAGATCAATAGAAATAGTGATCAAATCTGAAGCAGGAATGATGACTGGGGAAGGGGCTTTTAAATATTTGGTCCTACTCCCAGCAATTCAGGGTATTTGAAGTTGTTCTATATTCAATCAATGAAAAATTGAATGTACACATTAATGTTTGAGGACAGGTGGTTGAAATAATACAACAGATTAACAACAGGCTTATCAGATACCTACATTTCTCTTCTTTTTAAATGTTTAATTGAAAGTAAAAGTATACTTTAGTGAACATAGATCATGTTTCTTGGTGTGCTAATCAATCACATCTTAACTATAACCAGGAATGAAAATAACCCTGGATGAAAATTATTATGTAATGGAGATAAGTACCCCTAATGTATCATTTGTATATACATATATGTCAAACATATTTTTGGAAAGGAGGGGAGAAGAAAGTATTTTTTCTTAAATTGGGATACTATACTTTTAAAAAACCTGGATATACAGAAAGGCACATAATGGAAAGTACTTCTTGATACTACTGCCATAGCAGTAAAGAGAAAGACTAATTTGATATATTTGAGTCCCTAATTACAGAGAAAAGCAAGATAATTCCATTTATGATTATTAGAAAAAACAGAGGTCTGGTCTATAGAAAGCATAACATATATCTAAGACATTACTATCTACCTTTAATACAAAATGTAACAGCATTTAAATGTATGTGTATATGTAGATATACATGCACACACTCAACAGTATTTTAAATATCATAAAAAGTTGAACAATTAAGTTCAGAGCTCTTACAGAGAGCTGAAACAAATACTAAATGTTTTATTTTCTTCCAAAAAATTACATCAATAACTAAATCCATGAATATACCAGAAAATGTGAAGGGCAGCTTCCCGCAGTCCCACATTTTGAGAACTGACTGAATCAAAAAGGAACTTCAGACCTTCTGGCCACTGGTTATTGCCATCCTCATCTGGAAGCAGAGAAATTTAGGTAGTAAATGTATAAGTAGACTTAAAAACTGAAGTTTCTTAAAGGGTGACTCCTCATTTAGGAAAAAAAAAAAATGAAGTCTATTTAATAGTAGGATAATAATTTCAGAAAGATAAGTTTAATTGATCAAAAAGGGTCAACTCATGTGTTTCACTATTACTAAATATGTAGGTACCAAAATGTTGCTCTTAAATATAACTAAAATTTAATAGCATTTTTTAAAAAAGTCATAAAAATCTGAATTTTAATTTTTACTATCATTTTCACTTAGACTCAAAACTATTTTAATTTCTTTTATAATTTATTGCAAATTTTATAGTTTAATAGCACAAAGAGAATTTTATTTCTAAGGTGACTTTTCATCAACTCATAGGGTTTTTTAAAGCCAACCTTTCTTACTTTGTAAGATATTTTCAATTTAAGGATCCATTGAAGTATATACATTCATATCCATACATACTCTTTAGTTGAAATCCACATAAAAATTTGAGTGTATAGGTAAGAAATTCCATTTTGGGGATGTGAATGATGCAGTAGTTTCAAATAACTAAATTTCAATTAAATCAACCTCAAGTAAAAAAAACTCCATCATGAGTCCAAAGTTAAAAGAATCTGCTCCAAAGTACTTTTAAAACTCAATTTTGAAGGGAATGAATTACAAAAGTGATTCTAATTAATAATATATTGGATTATCAATTGTACTTTATAGATCTGTTCTCTTCATATCAAGTCTTCCAATCTTCATGTCAAGGACCCTGAAAAGTTCATGTATCACCTAAATGATACAAATTCTCCCAGTTTAAAAAAAAAAATTAATATTTAAGTAAACGAGAAAATTGCAAAGGTTCAAGAAAAAAGAATTATGACGGATTCAAAATAAGAGTTGACTTATAAATGGGCTGCATTCTAAAGGTTCTTTTACAAGTTGGTTATTTGGAATTTAGAATAATTTTTATATTATTAGTTATAATTAATTATATTAGTTCTCTACTATTAAAAGTCTATTAAAAAACAGTATGCACTGAACGATAGTAGAAAATAAGTGTTGTTACACTTAGAAATAAAGGGGTACCCTTTTCTAAATCCTAGAAAATGTCATGGATCGCCACTGCATTTGTATTAGAATCCATCAACTAAGAAATAATGTAAATTTAGTGTATTATAAATTTTTTGTTGCTCTTAAATGTAACAGGTCCTTTATAAATTATAAAGGACCAGTAAAAAGGCATTTGAGAAATTCAATGGGCAAAAGACTTCATATTGTTTAATGTAGCTGCTTTAAAAAAAAAATTGTTTTAAAATACTGAGTTATTATATTGAGTCATTAATTTCTTTTCATTGTTTATTGGTTTTTTTTTTTTTTTTTTTTTTTAGCTGAGGCAATTGGATTTAAGTGATTTGCCCAGGAAGTGTTCAATGTCTGAGGCCAGATTTGAACTCAGGTACTCCTGACTTCAGGGCTGGTGCTCTATCCATTACACCAAATAGTTGCCCCATTACTTTCTTTTCTAGAACTAAATAAAGATCAGAAAATGTACTAAGGAATGACAGCTCTTGAAATAATTTTATATTTAAATATATATAAATTTATATTTAAATAAATATAAATTTATATCATATATTTTATATATATGAAATAATAGTAGTTCCCAGGGAATTCTCTGAAGACTGAGAACCACTAGTCTAGAAGTTGATGGCTAGAGTTATGCCTGTTTTTATGTCAAAATTCATGCTGTTCTTCCCAGATATAGGTATACTCCCTAATACTATTCCTTTGCATTTTGGCTAATAGGAGGATTGTTTTAGATTTATAAATGGAAGGAAGAGAAGTGTCCTGGGACAATGAAAGAGACTTTACAAGAAAATGTCTATGTGAAAAAGACTGCTCTCTGAATTAGCCAAGTTGTGAAGAATGTAAACTGGAGAGAAAGGATCCTTTTGAGACAGTTAATGGGGAAGTAATTTGTGGTGAGGCCATGGACCCTAAAAGGGCAAAGCAGAGTATGTAACTTGTGTACTCTTTCCACAACACTAATATAGCTGCTTCAAAGTAACACTGGCACTGAGGTTCAAAAAGGGTCAGTGATTTATCCATACCCATGGCTGAACAACTAGTATCAAGAGATGGGACTTGAACTCTGTTGTTGCCTTTCTCTGTATTTTAAAAGTACACTACTCGGTATCCAAATTAAAATCAATTTCACTGAACTCACTAAAGCTTAGTTTATCAGCATTTAAATATGATGGATTAGAGGGAAATGAAACTGAAACACAATGTGTAAGCTCTTTAAAGCTAAATAAGAGGATGTGGCTAAACAGTGATTTCTGTCAGATTCAAAAGCATTTATTTTTATAATGGAATGAGGGAACTAGTAAAGATCAGACAAAAATAATTCAAAAAACTTGGCAACTTGTGGCTTCAATTTTATCTGGTGTGAATTTTCAGACATTAGATATATCTGTAATTCAAATCTCGAAAGATTCCAATATCCCAGATCAAGTTATTTAAAAAATGAACTGCCATTTTGTATTTTTCACAGCTTCACTGGCAGAATTAATACACTTTTACTATTGGTTTGCCAGTACTTCTAAATTTTGCCACAATATAAGGATAAAACATTGACATGACTGTTGAAGTGATTTTTTCCCTTAAATACAAAGTGAGTTAAATGTTAAATATTAAGTGGCCTTACAAAAAGAGGTAAACTGATCTTATTAAGCACATCTGCATATACATTAGCTGATGCATAATTTATTGCCAATCACACAAAATCTGAAATTATAATTATTGTATAAGGAGAAGCATAATATGTACACTTGAGAGATTATTCAAAAAATTTCACAACAGTCCTCATAAGCAAACCAGGAACTTCACTCCAAAAGAAACTTAGGGAATAATATATGTAAGTTTTCTATTTCTGCATTTTCATTTCACACTTACCTATTAAATTCCTGGCCAGCTCAGCAGCAATATCACAGACTTTTTTCCTCATGCTAGACTGTGTTTCCATCTGAATAATTAAAAGTAGTTCAGTTTTGATGGCACTCTGAACATCAGAAGGAAGAGTTGGATAGACTTCCTCAAAAGCAGAGGACAAAAGACGTCGTAGGAGGACAGCAGCCATTTGTCTAGCCTAAAACAGAAAACAAATTTCATTATCTTGTGTATTCTGGAAAAAAAAAAAATTCTAAGTTAATTACATTCCACACTCATTAATATATACATTTCAATTTTCAGTAGTAGATTTTTACAGTTTATCAGAAAATTCCTCTTCCCTCGATATGATACTCCTAGCCCCTACAAATGAATTTAAGATTTATCAAAGTTTTCCATCTGTTTTTGTTCACTCATAATAGAATTTGAACCAACACTTGTCTTTCATCACTATGGAAAACCACTAAATGATGTTCCTTTTAAATTCATCTTTTCACATTAAACATAGTTCTTCAGCCCTTGCCCATCATTCTGCATGACTGCCCTTTGACAAAGTAGTTTGGGGGAATGCTTTCAAGTCATTTTATTCCTTAACTAAGATCTACACAAATGAGCACACTATGGAAGCACCTTTGGTTTTCCATTTCTAATAACTCTTCCATTTGGGAGTATTTTCTCTTTCAAGGACATGCTTAGGTGCGGTTAAATCCTTTATGAAGCTTCTCTTATTCCACTTGTTATAAATAAGCTCTTAGCAACAAACTATTCAGACTTTTCTTATGAACTTAAACCTTACATTCCAGTTATCAGTGTTATCCTTCCCCCTCTCCAAAATAGATTTCTAAATCCAAGGTTTAGTACTATTTTTTATTTCATCTGTAATCTCAACATCTAGGCACAACATTATCCTCATGTAAGTAAGCTTAATATTTATCAAATTCAATGGGAATTTTCAGGCCAGCTTTACTATAAAACTTTAGATATTTTATGTTATGTTTAAAAATCCCTAGAGTAAACCATCCGAGACTTTGGATTCCAAATAAGGACTTTCTGTTAAAATACTCACTAACACCTTAGATTTTTAATCCTGCTTAAGATTCAAGTATCTTAAGATTTAAATTACTATAAATATATCATTAAGTGTTTTACTATAGGTTTTTTAGAATTTTATAATCCATAATTAAACCTCTTTTAGCTAAAAGAAGCTAAACTCAAAAATTAGTCCAATATCTCCTTGTTTTAACCTTAAAACAATATCCTAATTTTTCAAATAAGCCAGACAGAACTTTCACACTAACATTTTATGCATGCTCTTAGAGTAACAAATGACCCAATACTACTAAAACTCCATTTTCCAATGTCTAGCACATAGTAAATACTTTAAAAAGTTTTTTCTTCCTTTTTCTTTGCTTTCTTACCATAAGAAAAAAAATTCCAGACCATATAATAATCTATCCTTCCAGATTTGGTGCTTTTCTTGGCCTTCCTTTCATATACTATGAACTTTCTAGTTCTCATCCATGTTGTTTGACTGTTAAGGAAATTAGTTCACACAGAGGATAGAGCACTGAACCTGAGGTGAGGAAAACCTAAATTCGAATCCTATCCCAGACACTTACTAGCTCAGTGACACCATAGAGGAAAGTTACTTAATCTCTCTCAGCTTCAGTATCCTGACTCATAAAATAGGAATAATAATAGCACTTACTTCCAGAGATGGTGTGATGATTAAATGAAATACTATTTGTAAAGTGTTTTTGCAAAATTTAATAGAGCTATATAAACATTAGGTCATTACTAGAGTTAAGAATTTTATCATCAAATTTAGATCCAATTCAATCTTCCCAAAAATCTTGTTTTTAGATCAATTCATTAACTTAAGCTTAACTTATTTAAGAGTTTATTAAAAATATTCTAAATATTAACTCCTGTCCTCAGAGGCCCCAGAAACAGGCACTTTATTAGTCTTTCTATCTATAAACCTACTATCTTAGGCACAGTACCTGGCACACAGAAGGCACTTGTTGATTGATATAACTACTTGCAACTTCTTTGTGAAACCTACATGATGGTTCCATCTATTAAGTGGCTTCATTAGAACACAAGATCCTCCAAGTAATGTTTTCTTGAGGATGTGAAATACCCTGATTCATCTTTGTCTCAAACCTCAAGATACTTAACAGGCCATAACTTTATTAAGTTATGGTCAAATTAGACTAATATGAATATCAAAACACTTCAACTTCTCTGCTACCTTAAAAAATAAAAACACTAAGAAACTTTAAATGTTTTTATTTTTAATAAAGAAAATGTTTTCCATCTATATATTTTTGTTCACTTACAGTAAAATCAGGACACTGTCCTTTCACAATTATGGAAAACTACTAAATAACACTCCTTTTAAAGGATATGTAAGAACAATAGTAAAAACAGGAGGGGAAAGTTTTCTAATATTTTGCCAAGACATCTAGTTATTTCCTATCAACCAAACAGGCTCTTAAACGTTTCAAATCCAAATTATACCAGAATTATTGATGCCGCACATATATATGTTGGTAAAAACAACTTTTATATCCTAGTTCCCAAATTTTGATTTGTAGTAATATTTTCATACTGATAGTTGTTTTTAAACAGATTCTGGATGTTTTAAGACATGCCTAAAGAATCTACCACAATTCCAATTTATAGAGAAAATAGCTGTTTTCACATGGAGAACAAATACTTCAAATTTAGGCATAATGAACAACATTCTCCGTGTAGCCCCCATTGCAATGTTTCACAACAGAATACCTACCCTCTGAGGACAGACATGTTTTTATCTTTGTACTCTCTAGGACCTAAAACTTTGCCAAGCCTACTGAAGGTTCTTAAAGGTTACTGAAAAATCACTCATGATCACCAGGTCAAGAACTTTAAGGGGCTCATAAAAGACTATTTAGTCTAACGCTCCCTAAACTTTATAGGTGAGGAAACTAAGTCCTAGAGGGCTTAAGTCCAAAATCTCACTGATATGTTGCAGAAGTGAGATTTGAACTGAAGCTCACATAATATCACAATTTATTTTGTAAAAGTATAATTTATGTAATTATTAGCAAATATTTAAAAATCAACTTGAATGCAGGGAACTCACTATACTCTAAAATGCCAATGTTTAATTTTTACAGGCTAAGACCTATTCTAGAAATATATGCAAAAAAAGGTAACTGATGAACCAGACCCCATAGAAAATGAACTCTCATTATGTGCAGGGCAAAATTTTTTCATACAATCAAAATGTTTTAAAGCAACCCTAAAAGTGTTCACTAAATTGATGAACACTTAAGAAATATATGGCCCATGTAATACTAACATGGAAGGAGAAACAAAGGAGACAAGAATATAGGAGAAAGAATATTGGACTCTAAGTTAGAAAACTAGACCACAAGTGCTAGTTTGATGCTTTCTAGCTTACAACCGGTGAGTAAATCAAACTTTTCAAACCTCAGTTGCCTAAGATGAAAATATTTCTCTCTCACACACACTATTATTGTTTTTCATATTTCAGAAGAATACAAACAAATGACCCAAAAGGCCAATTAAGAGAGAGCTGTATTGAGTGTAAGTATGCTGCAGGTCACAATGACGAGTCAAGCATGAGAAATGCCATAATAAACATTGCTGTTAAGGCCAAGTAATGATCAGAAATAGGGAAAAGCCAGATGTCACTTTGAAAGTGAAGGATAAAGGACAATCATAGTTCAACTGTTATTCAGGTATTTACGAACACCCAGGAACAACAGAAGGCCTCCAGAGACAAAGACAGTGTTTAAGGACACACAGGGTGAGGCATGGATGATTGCTACCAGAAGAGGGCAGCATATCATACACAGATCCAATGAAACATCACTCAGTTCTGTTTTAACTTGACAGGTACATGTATTCCTTCAAAGGAAATTATGCAATAAAACTCACAGAAAATATGAGGGAAATGAGAGTTGGAGGACAGAGCTCAAAAACTTAGTAATACATGGCTGAAGGGGTGAAGGGTGAAGATGCTGTCCTCCTTCCTAACTCTCAGTGCTTACGGAACCAGAAGGTAAGACAATAAATGACACTTTACCTAGGAAAAACACTTTTAATTGTGGAAGCAGACTGCAGCTTGGGAGTGGCATTATTGCTGTTTTTCAAGGAAGAAACTGAGCAGAAGCAAATACAAAATTACGCTCAGATTGTTACCTAAGTTATGGCAAAATTGATCAATGAGGATAGCCATCATCCAAGTAACAACCCTTCCATGCCTTCTTATTCTATAAGGTTCTTTCTTTATCTTCTTTATAGCTATAAAACAAGGATCAAACCATTGGGGTATATGTGATCTTAATTTATTTGATATTTCTGGATTCGGCTTCATTTAGTTTGTAAAATGACCCAAATTCTATGATCTTGGGAGCACACATTTGATATTTTATCTTGACAATTTCTCAATGTCACCTAGAGTTTATATTAGATATTAAACAGCAAATCTAGACCACACATAGGACAGTTAAGCATCCAATCCTCTATGCAAAGAAAGAGCCATGTAGGTTATAATAAATCTAAAAGCCAGAGATAAGAAAAATGCACAAAAGAAATTCTATTTCGGGTAGTTGTGAAATAAATGCTAACAACCCCAATCTAGTCTAGCAAATAAAAGAGAAGACTAAACAAGTTAACCTGTAACTTTTTTGGGGGGAGGAGGGAACAGGAGGTGAGAACTGGAAACAAAGCTTAAGTGGTAAGGCAAGATATACCTATCTCAACATCTTTTGTCATTTATCTCCACCCCTAGCTACCACATTCAACATACTGGAAATAGAATGCATGAAAGTACAAAGTATGTTTTATAATACTTCCTAAAATGATATAACTATATATAATTAAAGGATCACCTTTAAATTGTGGCCTGGTAAAAGTGTGACTATATACTGAGGCAGAACCTTTAAGTCACATAAATATCAGTCCATTCTCCTTTTTTACTGGGAAGAGCAAAGGGAGGTAGAGAAATCCAAGCTGATCTCATCAATGCATGAAGTTCCCAATGAAAAAAACTAATGCTACAGATCAGCAGCTGCTTTGCAACATGTAGCTTGTTACATGTTAGGAAGTATAATACTTCCTAAAATGATATAACTACATATTTAATTAAAGGACAGCCTTTAAATTGTGGCCTGGTAAACATGTGACTACATTGTATATACTGAGGCAGAACCCTTAAGTCACACAAATACCATCAGTCCATTCTCCATTACTGGGAAAACCAAGCTGATTCTCCATCAGTGCATTAAGTTCCCAATGAAGTAAACTAATGCTACAGTGCTACAGATCAGCACCTGCTTTGCAACATGTAGCTTGCTCAGGACTACAGAGTCAGAGGTCAACCTTAATCCAGGTCTTCCATGCTCTTGGGCAACCTCTCTATCCATTACATTAACTTCCTTTCAAAGGTCACATAATAAAATTCATTTTATCTGTCCCATACAAGAAAAATGTTAGCTTTGAATGTCTCTACAAGTACATTCTGGAGCATTAAAAAACTGAGATAAGGGGCAGCTAGGTGGTGCAGTAGACAGAGCACCAGCCCTAAAGTCAGGAGGACCTGAATTCAAATCTGATCTCAGACACTTAACACTTCCTGGCTGTGTGACCCTGGGCAAATCATTTAAAAATCATTTAACTCTGACTGGAGAGGGGGAACTGAGACAAATTTAAAATCATTTGAGATGTCACATCTTTATTTCCTTTATGTCCTTTAACAAGAAACCATAACATTTTTTAATATTTCAATGTATTGTTTTAAGTAAAAAGATCACTATTTTAGTATACTTTCAAAATCTAGTTTAAAAATTCTTTTAATCCACTAATTTTGATAATTTTTTCCAGTAAACACTGAATTTCTTCTATTTTTTCATAACTGAAGATTTTACTTTTAGATAACTTTCCTTAAAGTCTCAAATACAGTATTTCTAAAAAGTATATTCCTTCAAATTGGGTTCTAATCTTAAAACCCAACTAATAATTAAAAAAAAAAAAAAAAAATAGAAGGCCTCCAACATCTTAGTAGCAAGATCAAGGGAGATGAGATATAATCCCAGGTTCTTGGACTCTGTTTTCACATACAAAACAGTCTGAAAGTAGTGATCTTTTTTTTATATTAAGTTTTTCTGATTTGTGAATATACCTCTCAAAATGGAAAATTTGAAAAATCATTAATGTTTGCTTTGTAACTAGAAACAAACACCTTTTGATGATTTAACAACATAGACACAGAATTCAAGATTTAATCAATTATTCAATCATATATTGAATAGCATAAGTAGTGTGATCTCAGTGGATTTTCAAAGAGAAGATGGGTTTCAGTTTCTAACTACAACTTACCTGGGGGTAAATATTCATATCCTGGATCTTAGTTTCTTCATTTGTAAACTGAGGGGCTGGATCAGATTTCTAAGACCTGTCCCAGGTCTATAACCCTTCTACATTTCAGTTTTCTCAGATTATACAATGAGGGGGTTGAATTATATTCTTTTAGGGTAGATTATATAATCTGTATATAAGCTCTTACTATAAGCTTTCTACTACTCCTGTAGTATAATTTAATTATTTTAGAGAATGAAGGAATTTTCAGGTGCTTTAATACCTCCTCAGCAGCAGTTGTATTTCTGATGGCTTGCAAGAGGAATGTGATCTTAGATTGTCCAGGGATATTCTCATAGGTTTCCTAAGAGGGGAAAAAAAAAAAAAAAAAAAATTAAGATTTAATATAAAAATTATCTCTCCTTAACCATTCCACTCTTCACCACGGTTTGCAACCTCATTTTTTCATTACCTCTTGCTCTTCCCTATTCAATCACTTGCCAAGTCTTGATTCTACACATCCTCCAAAATTTTCTCTATTCACATAGCCAACATAGTTCACCTTCATCATCTATGTTGCCTTGACTAGAATAGCCTCCTAATTAATCTTGTAATCCTTTTAAGTCCCCCACAGAATTGCTAATATTCTTACAGCACAAATTTGACCATGCAACTCCCTTTTTAAGAAAGCCCAAGTAAGTGGCTCTCTCTTGACCTCTAGGATAAAAACCAAGCTTCTGTTCTGCATTTAAAAACTTCCATAGTCTCACTCCAGCCTAGCTTTCCAGTCTTACCACAACCATGTCATTTCCCCTCACACTTTGTACAAATTGTCCCATGAATTTGGGAGCTTCAATTCGTTATTTATGTCTCTTTCCTCCAATTGTTAGCCCCACCCCTTATATTACTTTTAAGATTTTGTGAATATTTGGAATGTTTATCTTTCTACATAATGTCATTCTTTTCACCCATTAGAATGTACCTTTCTTGAAGGCAAGGGCTGTTTTCAATTTTTCTTTCACATACCAATAGCTAGCATTTATATAACATCTATTTTATATACCAGTTCTGTGTACTAAGTGCTTTATAAATATATCATTTGATCCTCAAAACCATCCTGGGAAGTAGTTGCTATTATCACCATTTTGCAGTTGAGAAAATCGAGGCAAACACAGTTGACAGCTAGTTAAATATCTGAAGCCAGATTCTTTAGGCAGAGTATATGGTTAGAAATTAGAAAATGCTGTTGATTAAAAGAATTACAGTTACAAAGAGTAGTATCACAGAAAGATATGCCTAGAAAATGAAGACTAGTTAACAGGCAGAGTTAGGATTTACTTAGGCATAACTCATTTTCTTTCTAGACCTCAGAGGTCCCTAGTATCTCTCATTGAGGAGTTAGTCAGTCAAGATACTCACAAGATGAGATGGTGATATGGATGAGATCTCTAAAAGAGGCTAATGACTCAAGAAAATACTTAGAAATAGATATGTTAATGCTTAAAGCATGGATATAAGACTGCATTAAGAAAAGGATGATATAGAATCAAAGTTAAAGGTACTTGTCAAGCATTCCCCTTCCCCCCATCTTTTCAATAAGTGACACATTTGTACTTGGGACACAATACCCAGAAATCTATGTTAAGAGATTTTAGTGCTTTAATTTTCTCCCTGCCATTTAACTCAATCACCTGTTGTCATCCCCCGCCCCCAAATCCTGTGTTGCCCAATCCCCCCTTCTTCCTGCATGCCTCTCCTCCCTACCTATCTCTTATACATCTTATTCTTTTTCAAGCCTGGCAGCCAAAATTTTTTAGTCCACTTCCAGTCTCTCACTCCCACTTCTTCTAATTCCTTTTCCTCCTCTCTCTGGGACTGGAGAGGGAGAATGAAAAACATAGAT
The DNA here is from genome assembly GCF_902635505.1 of Sarcophilus harrisii. NCBI lineage: Eukaryota > Metazoa > Chordata > Mammalia > Dasyuromorphia > Dasyuridae > Sarcophilus > Sarcophilus harrisii. The sequence continues at coordinate 146,316,844 of NC_045428.1, read as the reverse complement.
TGTAACAATGTTTCAAGGATGAGTTCCGAGGAGCCTTATGAGAAAACACTGACCTAGTTGGGTTGTTACTAACCTTTCAAGAGTAATGGGGAATTAAAAAAATTTTTTCCCCCGAAGCAAATGGGGTTAAGTAAGTTGCCCAGGGTCCTGCAGCTAGGAAGTGTTAAATATCTGAGACCAAATTTGAACTCAGGTCCTCCTGACTTCAGGGCTGGTCCTCTATCACTGCATCAACTAACTGCCCCTCACTTTTATTTTTTGAGGATATATAATACTGGTATATATGCAATACAAAATATTTTTAAAAATCAGTAACTTAAATGAAGTATTTTATTATTTACAACAACATCTACATAATTTAGCATACAAATGTCTGGCTTATAACTTTAGAATTAGATGGGATCTTAGAAATCACTTAAGCTAGCACTTTACAAATACAGAAACTGACTTCCTCAAAGTCACAAGAGAATATTAGAACCTGTAGGTTTTACAAGCATTAATACTTAGAACCTGTCTTTTTCCAAGTGTGATTTTGATAAATTTGATAATCACCAAAGTGATATTTCAACAAATCTATTTCTGCATACATATGGATATTAGGACCCTTTGCAATAATTGCATGATCCACAGGTGGGACCCATTAGTTCATCATCCTCCTTTTTTAGGATAAGCCTCATCTTCATGCCAATCTCTTCCCCAGAACAAGGCCATCCCCATAGAACGATCATTTCTTCTACATTCTCTAAACCAAAGATAACCCAAAATTGGTTTAAATTACTTAAGATCACTACAGAGCTATATCTGATGTAGAATCAGAAATCAGGATAGGAAACATCAAAACAATTTATCATTTTCTGAGCTACATATTCCACCAGAATGAAACTACAAAAAAATTTTTTCATGTAATTATCTACTATTCAAAAAATATGCCTCAAAATCAGAAGACTTAGAACTGATATGAAAACGAGTTCAAAGATACACCAATATTTAAATTGTGACAACTTCACATCTCACTTTTTTTTCCTCAAGATGTCAAATTCTTCCCCCCTAACTTTATTATCCACTTACCAACAATTATTTATTAATAGAAGGGAAGCATTACATTAATATGCCTTATGACTATACTGGCTCTTTAAGACTAAGCACTTTAGACCAAGGTAAAGTTTGCTGTTTGGCTGATAACTTTATAATAAAGTTATAATAATTATTATTTATAATATAAGTTTAGAAAGCACATATATTCTCTGGTTTGATCCTATATTCCAGTAAAACAAAGCAGATTAAGTATATCTCCATTTTGAGGTTTAGGAAACTTAAGCGACTTTCCCAAGATATTATTAAGTGAAGCTGTTGGTACCGGAATGGAAATCTGTCTCCTACTCCAGGACCTCTTTTCTCACAATTTAGTAGTCTGATTCTTTTCTTCCTTATGAGAAATATTCTCATATTTCTTGTTGGAGGAAAACTACTAAATGTGAGGGGTGTTATAGGAGTTTTGAAAAACTTAAACTCTTCTTTCGATAATGATAAATTCACAAATTCAAAATAATACTAATGACCACAGAATTTTATAGGAGCTGGTAAATGATGTTTGTACATCTCAAAAATCACACAAGTCAGGTATCGATAATTTTAAATTTAAAGGTAAAAATAAAATTTAAATATTCAGTGCATTTAAATCATATGGTTTATCTATCTGAACAGCTATATCTTGTTCTGAATGATCCTGAACTTTTGTAGCAAATTTGTAAGTATAATGATGTGAAGTCCTTAGAATCTTTAGACATTTGTGAATTTTTAAGATTCTTTAGGAATTTGTACTCGATATTAATGAATATAAAGTATAATGTATGAAAAACATGCAAACTCTCATCAGATAGAATGGGATGAGATACAGCAGGATGAAATGGAAAATGCATTAACTGAATTTAAAAGGCAGAACACTTTAGTTCAAATTCTAACTCTTAACAACTTAGCAATAATGAGGCTTCGGACCAGTCACTTCACATCTGAGTCTTAGTTTGTTCTTCTATAAAATTGACCATGATACAATATTCAGGGGTAAAAAATAAGAACTATGTGAATGGTATGCAACATTGGTATTTAAAAAAAAAAAAAAAAAAAGGTATCTATAAATCCTTTTCCCAGAAAGTTTTGGAAAATCTTTTATCTTTAATAATAGGCAATATCATCACCCACAAATCAAATTGAATTACAAAGATTAGGGCCAAAATGCTAGTCAGTAAAGCCTACCATATTTTAAAATTCCCAGAAACTCAATCTCTTTTCACCAGTCTCTAGGCCCTATGGAGGACGTTTGCATGGTATTTTATACCTATATTCATGCATAAGCCTTTAAAAAAAAAAATGCAAAATATCAAATTAAATTGTCTTCTAGATTTGCAGTAAATGGAGTATAGTCTTCTTAGAATATGGTTTCCACTATGAAATAGGATTCTTTTATTTTTTTGGCTCATGATATGTTCTTTACTTTGATTACCATAGTGATTATCAAATCAACTATAGGTAGTATTCATTACTTCTGGTTGGAATTTTCTTTCTGAGAAAAGAATGGTTTGGAAAGCTTAGATTAAAAAAAAAAAGGCAGACTACATTCTAGGGTCCCCAAATATGATAATCTAAACTTAGATGCTGAGGAAGCAGGAGAATTAAGTAAATTTACCATCTTGGGAAAAAGAAACACTTTGCCTTCAATAAAGAATTACCCATATTAATTTTTTTTCCTGACTTTAAAAAAAAAGTTCCATGTGAACAAATTTTCTAGGTACAGTAAAAAGTTAAAATTTTCAAGCCATGGTTAATAGGAGCTATCACCTATATTGATGATTTTATTGGTATAGATAGGAAACTCCCTCTACTATTTCATTTTTTCTGCAAACCTGTCTTAGAGAATTTCTGGGACACTTAGAAGTTAAGTGACTTACCCACAGTCACACAGCCAGTATATGTTGGAGAGGCAGTACTGAAACCAAGTATACTTGGCTTCTAATATGGTTCTCCTGATGCCACACAAAAAGGTAAATTTGCTTATTACCTTCAATTCATATTATGGTTATTAAAATAAGAAAGCACAGTAACTATAACAATAATATTAAGAGAATTTAAATGATCTCACGTTAGTTTACTTGCTTCAATTTTCTGGATCTTGGTCACTGTGGGTGAATCATTTCATTTCTCTGATCTGAGTTTCATTTTAAAAAATTAGGTTGACTGGATGGATCCCCCCCCCCCCAACCTCCCCCAGGTCATCCTGCAACTCTAGATTTGTGAACAGGTAATACTGTGAACAGTGATATTACAACCAAGCTTCTAGAGGGTCTAAAGACTAGCTCTGTATTTCAATAATCCAAGGACCTGTGGCTTCTTCCTTAATATGCCATTTATACCACTGATGAAGATTCAGACCTCTTGAACAATTCAGTAGATGGTCCTTTTTTTAGATTGCCCTGCAGCCAAATTGTGATGAATCTCCGAACTTAGCCATGCTGGTCTCTTTGGACAACAAACATAGAATAAGCCTATTATTGGAATCCTTTCAGTGCCAGGAGGACCTTCTAGAGCTTGCATTCCTCTGGCACAGACTTCTGGAATTAGGGGTCATTTATTTTATACACTATAAAGAAGTACATAGGTAGTTGTATATAAAACACATTATCATTATGCATGTTTTAATTTACCATTCAGTATAACTTTTTCAATAATAGGAAAACTAGTGTAGGTATTTACTAGGCATTTATCAGTACATAAATGCTGGCAAAGAAAATCCACCATTATTTTGGTCACATTTGATTCTGTCACTGTTAGAGGAAAGTATTTTTCTCTTTTTTCTAAAAGATGTTATTAAGTATTATTTAAAACAGTGAGTAGCAAAACGGGGGGGGCAAAAAACCAAACCTACTTCTATCTCTTCCTAAGACTATTAAGTAAATTGCTAGGGAGCTAGTCTCTCTTCCTTTCATCCAACCTCCATTGATATTAATGAAGTTTTTTTTTTTCCTTCTCCCAGGATCAAAGAGAACAAAACTTTCTGGGGAAAATGAAAAGGGACACTAAATCCACTCAGAAGAAAAACTCTGACTTTTAAGTTATACTAAGAATTCTAGAGATCATGAGTTTACATAGATCATTTTCTTTAATGAATACCCCGATTTTCAATTTGTTCTTTTTCACAACTATTTCATTATAATTTTTCTGTTTCTAAAAATTGGGAATATTTTATTTCTCCCCCAAACATCTAAAGATTCATTTTGGGAAGAAAGTGGAAAAAAGTTCTTATAAATTTTTGTCATTCTGAAGCTAAATTTTGCTTAAAAGAAAATTCACCAATATTGAAGAATTTTATGATACTGTCTCCTTTTTTTAAATACAAAGATAAAATATTAAAGCCTACTGATAAAAATGATTCACATAGTATATGCAGAGAACACAAGGAAACAACAATATCCACAATAAAAAGCAACATCTCACAACAAAATTTCCAAAATAGAATTTGTAATTTGATAAAAATGAAAGACATTTACTGTAGTCCATCACATCTGAACACAAAACAAGCTCCCTTCTTTAATAGTTTGACATTCATGTGTCAACAAAGTTAATTTTATTTAGATAATATATTACATGGACTTTTCCTAAATACCACTTCTTTAAGTTCAAAGATTTGTGAAAATATTTTATTATTTATCACATTAACCCACAGCAGCCAGTTATCTTGTTTGATTTATTAAGATGAATAGATTAAATCCAAAAGTTCAATTTTATGCAATATTAGCAATTTAGTCTTCCTATTACTAAAATTCAGATGTTGGCAGCTATTTAATATTAGTTTATGGTTACCAATTAAGTCTTATATATTATATATGTAATATGATATTTAACTTATAACTGACTTCTCATTGTGATAAAATCACCTTCAACCATTTTGCCAGTTAAAAAATTTATAGACACACAAATAAGGAGATAATCAATAGTCACAAGTGGAAAAAAAAAAACCCCAAACATCAGTGCCTGAGTCTTCATTATAAAACTAATGAGAACACTGCTTTTTCCCCCAATTGTTTCTTCAAAAAGAATGTGCTGAACTCACCAACAAAGTGATGCAAGTGATAAAGACCAAAGACAGCCACCAATAGGAATTCATGCTAAACAGACACTGGGATTTTAGTTCAATAGGAGAGAGATTCCCCACTAAGCTTGACAATAGAGATTTAAGCAACTGGAGGAATGAGAATTAACCTAGCTTACTAATTATAATACCATTCTTTGCTTTGCAAAAACAAGAAAAGTTCTACTTCAGAGTTAGCTGAGACAAAGTGTTTCATTTTGTTTTGAAAAAACAATCTGCTATCAAAAAACCTCATGGCAAAAGAAATAATTTTCTTTAAAATATTTTCCTCAAGAACCAAATTTCAGGCACTGAAATGATTTAAAAGAAAAAAAATTCTGAAGCCATAATTATGATTCCTATTCAAAATCACTGTGATTAAAGAAGACCACTCAATAATTCAAAGGGAGGGGGAAAGGAAAAGACAAGATGCCAAATACACTTTCCTGGTTATAGGTATATATAAAACAATTCTTTGGCTATGGTAACGCAAACAAAACAAATTCTTTGCTATGTGATAATATCTGCCACATAGTACAATAACACAAATCAGAAAAGCTTTTTTTCATTCCCCAGCTTCCAAAAAGTTTGGGCAAGGAAGTCCATTTGTAGGTAACCAAGATAAAATATATATATATATAAAACTGAAGATCATTTCTTTCAATCCGTTTCAGGCAACCAATCTGATGAAGCTGTGGATCAAATAGGCAGCAAGTACTCTAAAGACTAAACACTTTCTCTGTTCTTAAACGTGCTATTGGCCTTAGAATACAGAAAAAAATCCCCTAACTTCCCTCATGTGTCATAAAAATGAGAGCACATGGCTCCCTGGAGTCGGAGAAAATTTGCCAAAAAAAAAAAAAAGACATGATATATGAAAAGCTTGGCTGAGGACAGTTTTCAGAAAGGGAAGAGAATACTAGAGAGAGCAAACATCCTATTTCTCCCCCTCAGTTTAGGGAAAGGAGAGGAATAATTAGGAAAATGGGGCTAAAGGAGTCAGAATGGAACAGTGACAGCAGCAGGGAAAAAAAGCCAAGGGGGATGGATAAGGTGCGGAATGATAAAAGGACACTAAGTATCAGGTGGAAAAGAATGAGTGAGAGGAGAAATGGGACAGGCAGCAGCACGGGATTTGGTGGAATAGTGGGGGAGGGGGACAAAGGTGGAGACAAGCATGGACGGGGGAGGGGAAATCCCATTAGGAGAAAGCGGGAAAGGGGTATGGGGGCATGGGAAAGGTCAAACCGCGCAGGGGGGAGGGGAAGGGGATGATCCAAATCGGGTCCGGGTCCAACCTCCCCACCCCTATCTCCACTGGCAGGGTCGGGGCTCTCCTCTCTGACCCCCCAATCTATGCATGCATAACAACACCCGCGTACAAGGGTGGGGGGCGGGGAGGGGGTAACTGCCAAGGCAGGACAGGACCGGACCGGACTGGGCGGGGGGAGGGGAGCCTAGGCCGCCCCATCCCGCACCGAAGGGGCAGCGGGGGCCGGGGTGGTAAGTGCTAGGTGTCGGCCACCGAGGCCGCCGCGTCGGTTCCAGCTCCCACGTGGGCTGGGCCGGCCCGGTGCCTCCGTTCCGCCACCCAGCCTGCCTGGGCCCTGGTCAGGCCGGACAGCAGGATGGCGGCAGGAAGGGAAACGTGAGGCCAAGGGAAGGACCCGATTTGAGGCCCCCGGGCCAGGGTGAGGGGTGGCCGCCCACAGGGCCGACGATCGGGCCGGGGGGAGCCCGGAAGATAAGGGTCGGGTGGGGGGAGGGGGAGAGAGACTCAGTTACCTCCGCCTGTTTCCGCACCGCATTGTCGGGGCTGAGCAGGTTCCCCAGGAGCAGGTAAAACTGTTGCTGCTCGGCCGCCGCCGCCGCTGCCGCCGCCATTGCGCTGAGCGTGAGAGAGAGGGAGAGAGAGAGAGAGGAGGGGGAGAGAGACACGGAGCCGTGAGGCGGGAGCGCTCGCGGGCGGGGAGGGGGAGGGGACACGAGCTGCCGGCACCACCAGCAGCACCAGTACCAGCAGCAGCAGCAGCACCACCAGCAGCAGCAGCCGCGGCGGCGCTGGGGCACGGGAGAGGCGGGGCAAAGGGGAAAGCGGAGGAGGGGCGGGGCTCCGCGACCTCTCACCCCCGTCCCTCCCACCCCGCGGACACCGCCGCCAGCCTCTCATTGGTCCCAGCGGCCTGAGGCCGAGGCGGCCTTCTCCGCCGGCCCCGTTCCTATTGGCCGCGCACCCCACCGTCCTGCGATGGCGTCATTGGCCGCGCGGGCGGGGCCGCATTGGGGTTAGAGCCGGGAGGGGGAGTGATGGAGGTGGGAAGAAGAGCTTCGCGATCTCGGTATTGCCTGGCTTGTGCATCTAGGCTGAGCTGGGGCTGCGGGCAGGGGAGTGGGGTCAGTCCCTGGCACTGGCAGGCTCCAGCGAGCAAGCCTTAGCGCCGTGCGACATCCGCTTATCCTTTCCTCCCTCCTCCCCCTCCTCCACCGGGCCCAGGACTCCCAGGCCTGAGGACCGTGGCGGGGTGGGACGTAGCCCGCGACGTGCCCCCTCCCCGAGCCACGCCCCTCTTCTCCACTCCGTAGGTCCCCCCTAAATGCTAGCATGACTCAGGCTCTCCAGACCCGGGAGTGAGTCACGGACTCCCGCCGGGCCTGGCCCTTGGGTGGCTGTGCGCAGCCCCTCCCTCCTGCGTTTCCTCTCCTCTCTCCCGCCAAATGTAACCACGTTGCACGCTAGTCCCTCCTCCCCCCACTCCCCCCGCCCCAGGAGCTGCGCGATCTCCCCGAAGCTTCTTAGAACGGTCTCTGATCTGTCTGCTCGTGGAGGCTCGGGCACTCTGCCCTCCACCTTTTAATCTAGGGGCCTCAGGACGTGGCAACCACGGGGTCCCCGAGAGCAATGAGTACATGCACGGGCGCGCTAGTTGCGTCCCGGCTGGGCCAGTTATACGCTAATCTCTGGGAGTCTACTCTGCGGGGGGGGGGAAGGAGGGGGAGTATCCTTTTGAAGAACATTGGAGAAACTGAGGCAGAAAGAAGTGGAATGGGAATTATGGGGGACCTAGGGCCCGAGACTCCATTTCTATTCCCGTAAAAAAAAAAAAACCACCTTTTCTGCCTTCATAGAAGGCAAGTTAATGAAAAAGTAGGGGTTTCTTTAAAACAAATTCCCATCAAAAAGGAATCGAGTCAATCAGTCTACGTTTATTGAGAGCCAGCCTTACTACTGTACTACGTGGGAGGGGTAGGTAGAGCCTGCTCTCGAGGAACTGGAACAATCCAATGGTCATTCAATGGGGGAGGGGGATATAAATGTAGAGTTATCCCAAATGGAATGGGAGGCAGCTAAAAGCTGCTGACTCCTTATATTATTAGGAAGATAAAATGCCTTGAAATGGGAAATTAGGTGAAAGGATGAATCTTGGGAAAGATTTGCAATTGGAGGGCTCACTTTGCTTAATTCATCATCCTTTAAGGATTGTTTCTTCTGAGATAGACCTGTGATTCAATGCCATGGGAAATCGCGGTATGGGAATCCTTTTCACTACATAACTTTAATCGGTTGGTTTTAAAGCTGTCTGGCGGGGCAAAGAGTGGTTTAGTGATTTTCACAGAAATACAGTTTGTATTAGTAAAATCTAGTGTTCTTGACTCCAAGGATGGCCCACCAGATCTAGTGGTTTGTTTCCTTTCTGTAATCACTTTTAAATAAGCGTATAGCTGATTTTATGGAAATATTAAATATTTCAACTTTTTCCACTACCTTTTAAGAATTTTGACAACTTTGTAATCCAATTATAGAGGGAAAAAAAAAAAAAAACCCATAGTAAGATTTAAACGGTCCTTTTGGCAACCTCTACTAGCCCGGATTTTGGGGGCACCTCAAATTTCAAGAAAACTATATTTTAAATCAAATTTTGAAAATGGGATATTTGTTATTTTTAAAAACATATATAACCATTCTAGAGTGGAACTTATTCAAGGCCCTATTTGTGTCTCATTAATTTTTTGTCCCGAAATGGCTAATTTATAATTTCTCCTTTATTGATAGTTCATGGCATCCTTTCCATTAATTCTAAGTATGATTTCTTTTTTGTTTGTGAGAGTAGGTAGAGTTAGTGTTCTTAGGAGGATTCTGCACTCTAAAATTAACTTTTACATTTTCTAAAACTTGAGAATCCTGTAGTGAAATTTGGCCAGGGAGAAACTAAGTTGACACTGAAATAAAGTGAGCTGCTTGGAAAGCTTGCCCACTAATTTTGTGACTGTGTGTTGCATTCTAACATCAGTAGGGCATTAGTTTTTGAAATAGAAACTGATAGAAGTATCAGCATTTAGGTTTACTTGCATATGAATTTCAAATATTTACTTATGACCATGAATATTGAGTAATAAACTTGATAAACAATATGTTAAGAATAAAAATTCCTTTTTCCTAATCTGGTACAACTATTTAGAGACTTCAAAAATAGAATAAAAAGGGTTTTCATTTATATAAAGGGCTGTTTTCATCAATATTTTTTAAAAAATCAATTTTCATATTAGGTGGTGTCACCTACTGGTGAATTGTGAAATCACAAACTAACCCTATTTGGTAAATATTTGATCCAAATCAGTAGGAAATTTCTTAGATTGTAAATATGAAAGAATGAGAACCCTAAGCATGGTAGAAAATCATATTTCTTTAACTAATGGCAGGTTTAATGAGACAGAGGGTGACTGACAGTGGAGAGATGTCAGAAAGTCCAGAATATCCTCTTTTCAATGGTTATAACAGAAGTGGGCTAATTACACCGTATTATGAGCATATATGTATATGCATGTGTGTATAAAACACATATAAATATGTTACTATATGTTTATATAGCCAGTTATACAGGTAGAAGTACTTTACAGTTTATTTAAAATGCCATGGGGTTAGCTAATATCCCACTTTTATCCCAACAAAACTCTCAATTTGTTAGATATTTTCCCCATGGAAATGCAGCTCAGATTTTATATAATCAATGGGAAAATAGGATTTACTTTTATGAACATTTTTATTTGTAACTGTGCAGATAATTTATAATAAGCTTTTACTGGATTCTTAAATCAACTAATAAAAGTTATATATATATCACATAGACATGAATATATATGTATGTTACATGTATATATGAATTCTTGAAACCCAATTGACTTGCTTTTTAATATAAACGTCAGGCTAATATCTACGTAAATTCAAATAAAAGAAAGTCTCCCCCCTCTATGATTTGGAATGTGAAGAGTTTGATTACAGATGATGTTTTGGATTACTTTGAACATTAGTCTCTGAGACTTTTTAGCTATTAACCTCTTCTGTGACATTAACCTCTCCCTGGGACATTAAGATTTGACAATCCTATGCCTTCCCATGTTTTTCCTTCCTTGCATATTTCTTCTCCTTCACCCCCTCCCTCCTTCCTCCCTCAGTTCTGTGTAGGAAAACTACCTGGAATACAATCAGTACTTACACACAACTGATATTAGGCACCAAAATCTTTGTTGACTATATAAATAAAAGATTCTTCTCCCTCCTGGACAATAGTTCTGAAACTCTGAAGCCTGACTGTATAAGAGCAGTTTCAAAGATGTGAATTGTACTCAATTATTTGTTGGAAATAAAATAAGTAATTTGCTACTTACACTTTTGCAACTTGGAAAAAAAAATGCTAACTGAGATAAAGTTCTGAATAGGAGAATCAAAGAGTATTCTAACAAGAGGGGAAATCTATGCCCTAAAATTTAATATAAGGATTAAATTATTTTAATAAATTGATTTGCTCTTTAATGCAACATAAGATATCACATGACTCATAGCTATACCATATTAACCCCATATCTGTAAGCTAATCATTTTAGAACTCTGTTCTTTGGGCTTTTTGATTAAATATTTTAATTCAGATCAAGTCTCCAAATTTGACAAAGTTAATTTCTGTACATGAGTTTTCTTGTGAGTAGTAATGATATGCCAAACTTTAACAAATTATGAAAGAAGATAAACAGATTTTAAAGCTATAGGACAGAAGACTATATATATATATATATATATATATATATATATATATATATATATATATATATATATATGTTTTTTTAAGCTGTAGGACCATTATGGGCTGTTTTTGTTGTCTGGTTCTGAGAAGAGCATGGAGCACTGTACATATAAAGACTGTCTCACTGTTAATCTAAATTTAGCAAAAACATTTTTTATAGTGATATAATCCTATGAAGTTTGGAATTCTTTACCTTATGGCAGTTTATCCTTATGTTTCCAGTTTTGACTTGAATTTCAGGGGATTGGAGACATGGTACTGTACTTCCTGAGCTGAGTTCCTTGCTTAGGAATTCCCTCCTCCTCCTGGTATGACATAGACAGATTTGTTGACCTTTAGAAGAAGATAGGTTTGACCATGTCAAATAAACTTATTGGTTAAATATAGTTGGTAAAGATGGAGAAGGTTGAAGAATGATGTACGAATATCTTTTATTATTATTTTATTATTTGTGTTTTAATTTAAATGTAATAGATTTTTAAGCCTTTATGACTTCATCTGAAATAAAAATAACTATTAAACAGGGTTCATATTTGGAAGATTTTTCCTAGAGAACCATAAGAAAGCAGATATAGTGCTGAATTATTGAATCTTTGTGCTCTTTTTTTATATATTTAAGATTATTCAGAATATATAGATAATAGAATTATGAGCCTACTTGTTCTAGTCATTCCTGAGCCAAAATTATTTTTAAAGATTTAGAGATGACTCACTCATCATGTTTTTCCTCTTCATTTAGTCAGAGATTATAGCAGCAACCAGGTTACTGTGTAGATATAATGACACACAAAATTTCCCTCTCTTATGGAGGCATAAAGTATTATTGTGACATCAAGCCTTCCTACACTATTTCCTGTAGTTGGTGTTACAATTATATTATGGGTCCATAGAAAGTGAAGACTCCAAAAAAATCATACTCTTTAATTCCACCCACCCAGTGTCTCTTTAAGAGTTTATACATTAGTATTAATGAAGCCAGAAAGTAGTGATACAGTAATATTAAGTCTGTAGTGTAGTTTTAAATAAAAGTTTATATCTACTATCTTTGCATTTCTGAATCCAGAGTTGTTTGTTTGTTTGTTTTTTACAATTCAGAGAATGCACCAGTGATGAAGTTGATGAACTTTTTCCTCATCCAGTTGGAAGAACATTGATATGAAAGAAGACAAATTAGAAAAAAAAAAATTGCATTAAGATAACTTTTGGTACTTTTAAATTTTAGTTTGTTTTTTAACCAAAGCAGTAAGATCTATTGAGTAAGAAAATATTAAATTACATGTTCAGCAATCTAAATTTAACTTTCAGTTATAAATTATCATTATGCTACCATTGAATTAAAATTGTCACTTAGAGGCCTTATCAACACCTGAATATGCAAAATATTTTTTCATCTTAGCTTATGTATATATGTGTATGTGTGACTACTTACTTTTGTTTATATTTAATTTTTGTTCTGTTCCCTCCCCCACTAAGGATCATAGAATTAGAGATGGAGAGAACCTTATATGACATCCATTCCAACCTCTTCTTTATTTTATAGTTGGAAAAAACTACCTTCTGGACAACATAAATGATGTATGCAAAGTTACATAGGAGTGCAATTTTATCAAATTTTTTAATCAAAAAAATTTATCAAATCTTACCTCACACTTTGGCAACTGTATTGTATTTATATTATTGTATATTATAGTTTTATATATATATATATATTTATGTCTTTAGAGAGTGTAAACTATCAATACATGGGCTGTTTTATTTAAATATTGAATATCCCACCTAAAAGAGTTCTATACACAACAGGGGCTTAAGAAATTCTGAATACTACTTAAGGGAAAAGTAATAATTGTGAAAAGTATAAGAAATATATGGAATAATATAATAACTGCATTAAGACTGCTTTATAACATTAATTACATGATTTTAGATATAACATCAAATAGAAAGCTGTATGATAGAGTTAAAAGAGTAGTTATCTCTAGAGTGAAGAGACCCAAGTCCAAATTTTGTAATGAATATCATTTTGAAACAAGTCATTTAACTTCTCGGCAAAATCAGCAAATCAAACCACCTGGAGTTTCCATCCAGCTCTAGGCTTTGTAGGAGTTCGATAAATGTCCAGTTAATTAATTGGATATATGAGGGGTGGGAAGAGATTAGGAATTATAACTTTGTCTGATCTGAGGAAAGAAGGGCCTATATTCTGCTTAAAATAAATTAACTAAAAGGAATCAGAGTTATTGGACAGATATAGCAAGTTAGTCTTGGAGTCCAAACAACCTGGATTCAGATCCTGCTTCTGACACATATACTGTGTTGATCTTGGGCAACTCCCTTAACTTTCAATATCTCAGACAACTCTCTAACACTAAGTTTTGGAAAAAGTGCTGATTTGACTGGTAAAAATTTCTTACCAGGAGATTCATATGATGATGAATCTACAGATTTACCTCCCCCACCTTCCTCCATCGAATGAAATTTTATTTTTATTTTTCTTTAGCTTCCTAGGGTGATAAGAATATCAATCAACATGCTATCTCTAATACCACATGTAATATCTCTAATTTATTGGTTAAGAAATTAGATTTTTATGTCAACAATTTAAAATATAACACTTTATAAAAGAAACATACAGGAATACTGTTTTAAAGTTATTTAAGGGTTCATGCTATGGGACTTAATTTCTCTATTTCTTAATCATAGTTGTACAGTGAAGATGTTTCTTATATTGGCTTTTATAAGCTATAAAATATGTGATAATAATAGATAATATTTATATATATTATCCATTAGTTCTTCACATGATCACTTTGGGGAAATAGGTGTTATCTTCCTGTTTTAGAGATGAAGAAACTAAGTTCCAGACATTAGCTCAGGATTACACATCTATTCTAGGACAGAATACATGTAACATGTATATATGTATATTCCTAACATAGACTGACCTTCTCATTCAACAAACATTTATTAAGTACCAATTACTATGTAGAGGATACTATATTAGCTATTGAGAATGATGAGTGATATAATTTAGTACTGCAATGATAAGACATTTGATCACTTTGTAGTTCTGATTTTTCATCTATCAAGTAAAAAGTATTTTCCCTCTTATCTGACTGCTATGAAAATGCTTTTTATGTACTTTGCAATGCTGAAAATTAAGAACTAGAATTAAGAGTAATTTCTAATAAGAACACTGATGAATTCAAAGAGAATATTTTGAAAGCATTTGAGGAAATTGAGGCATTTGACCAACAAGCTGCTTTTAAAATACTTTTTCTTAGGTTTATAAAGAAGTCTGATCAGAAACTTCAGATGATTTTGAGGATTTTCTGAATGGTAAAATTACAAACTTTCAGACTTTGAAGGTATGTGGTATGTCCCAGCATCCATCTTATTCAACTCATTCCTGAAAAAGAATTTTCTCTACAGAATACCTGACAAATGGTTATGCAGCCTTTGTTTGATGATCCAACAAGAAAGGCATTTGCTTCTAAGGCATTCCATTCCACTTATAGGTAGCTTTAAGTGTTAGTCTTCCTTGACAAGAAGCTTAACTTTGCTTTAACAACTTCCAACTATTTATATTTTGAGAGGAAGGCATAGGAATTTTTTGCAATATACATGAGAAAAAAAGTTTATCAGTTTCAATGAAGGTATTGGAATTAGAATTAAACCAAAATCTGCCATTATTGTCTTACCTGGGTGATTCAAGGATCCAGTTCACGGAAAACAGCTGTGTGCATACATTGGTCCTGGAAAGGTTTTTCACCTGAACCACCTATATTCAAAAACAAACAAACTAAAACAACCCATGAACATTTTTACCTCATTAAATATTTCTGTACAGACCATACTGTCTGAGAATCTATATCTTTTGTTTAGTATCCCAATTTTTATCAAAATTTCATGATACTTTATCCAATGTATTGTTAGATTTCTAAGCTCATTTATACAAGTTAATATTAAAGAGTAGTGAAGAATGATGACTCTTCATTCTTTAAGGCTTGTTTTACATTTAGCAAGTTCTCTGAATCAATTCCTTTTCTTCTTGTAAGGTGCCTACAGCATGACTCTTGGGAGGCAAAGTCTAAAAATAAAGGACTCTAGGAGGCTGAAAGAAATCTCTGATTACTCATAGAAAGAAAAGGTGTTGGGATTTCCCGCCTATTACCTCCTAACTTTTTCTTGGACATGGAATAAAAATTTACATTCTGTTTTGTCTGTAAGTTTTGAAGTTTGAACATACTTACAGTAGTCAAAGCTGTTCTCTTCACTGTGGTTGCTCCTGTAATGGTATGTCATTAATCTCACCGTTCCGACCCTCACTAGGTCAGGCAGGTCGCCATGGATACGTTTATCTGCACTTGTGACCCGTGATATATAAAGCAGCAGATGCTGGACCATGCTTGGGGCACATTTCATCTTGTCTACCAAAATCATAAACTATCCTTGCATAGACATTGTATTCTCCCAGTTGTTCCAAAGGCAAATGGTAGTGGAAGGGAATCTTTATACTCATGATTTGCAACTATAGTTTATGAGGGGCATTATAACAGAGCATAAATTAAGTTTATGTAATTTCTAAGCACAATCTAGTCCACTATTATCTTCCAATTCTAGGCCTAGCTCACTGCCCACTTGCAGTATATGTATGTGTGTGTCTATAAAAATATATATATGTATATATAAAGTTCACACTCACTGGGTTGCTTGTCTAAATACATTTCATAATTTGGGACATTCTTCATATGTTTGGTTTTTTTCTAGTATGAATCCAGGAAGCCAAACTCATTTCAGCCAACCCTTTTTTTTTTCATTAAAGATGAATAACATGTTTACTGTACCAGCTAGATGTAGTAAATATAGTGTTATCAATAAACATCATCCGGTGAATCTTATAATCCATAAGAAATACTTATTCCACTTATAATACATTTTTCATGATATTGGATATGCTTTGGTCTTACTGATCTTACTTATCTTACTGATAAATTAATGATTCGATCCTCAATCAATCTATAAACATTTGTTAAATTCCTAGTGGCTAGGGGCTAGGGACCCAAAGACGCAAAACAGTCTCTGTCTTCAAGGAGCTTGCATACAAGCTAATTTAGAGTGGGGGAAGACAACTGGGGGCATCAGGCATAATATAAAAAATAGTACTTGAATTGAGCTTTATAGGAAATAAAAGATTTTGAGAAGCAGAATAGAGTTAATGCTAGGGAAGGGGAACATCCAAAATAGGAGATGGATTATAATATGTGAAGACTTGAAAGAAGAACAGTTTGTCTAACCAGAAGAATAGCTAAGAGTAATACATAATAAAGATCAGAGCCAAGTTGTGAAGATTTTTAAATGCCAAACAAGGGAGTTCAAATTTGATCCTAGGATTTTAGAGAATCAGGGAAATTTACTGGGTAAGACTTGAGATTCAGGAAAATCACTTTAGCAGTATGGAAGTTGGATTGGAGAAGGTAGTCAGGGAGACCAGTTAGAAAGCTATGTTGCAAAGTTTGGGTGAGAGGTGATGACAAGTTGAATGAAGATGGTGGCTAAATGAGTGAAGATAAGGGAATGGGTTGGAGAGATGCTAGGGAAGTAGAATTGATAAGACTTAGCTATGTGGGGATAGATTTACTCTGAGATTGAGAACCTTTTTATATCTGAGAAAAGTAGTACCTTTAAGGGAAATAGAAAAGTTCAAAAGAAATGGATTTGAGATTGGAGGGAAAGTAATGGATTCTATTTTAGACACACTGAGTTTTAAAATGTCATTGGAATATCTGATTTGAAATGTCTACTAAGATGTTGATGATAAGGAATTGGAATTCAGGATAGATCTTAGGACTGAATATATAGATATGGGGGACATCTTCATAGAAATGATATTTATGTCCATGGAATATGATATGGTCAACTCTTTCTATGCAGTTCTCTCTGATACTCAAAAACAAAACAAAGCTTCACTTGATCTTACTATTCCCTGCAACTATTCTCTAATATTTCTCATCCCTTTTGCCATAAAACGTCTAGATCTACTCTAGTTGTTTTTACTTTATCTTCTCTTATTCACTCCTCAACTTTGGTTTATGCCCTCATGACAAATGAAAGTCTTTTTTCCAATGATCTGCTATCTTTAAAATTCCCTCTCCTTTACCCCTCTCCATATCAGTTGCCATGTCTTATTCATTTTATCTATACAGTACTGTTCACATATATCATTTTCTCTCATTGCCTCTATTTTTGTACAAGCTCTCATCAACCTCTCACCTGGGGCATTGCAGTAATCTTTAAATTGGTATCCCTTTCTTTAACCTTTCCTCTCTACAGTCTATCTTCCACATGACTAGCAAACTGATAATACAAAATCACAGGTGTGAGCATTCTGATTGTCTAAGAAGTTCCAGTGGCCTGCTCTTGACTGTTGGATAAAAGAGACACTCTTCTGCTCATCATTTAAAATCTTTGCAGTCAGGCTCCAATCAACTTCCATATTTAATGGACCTATTTACTGATTTCTGTACATGACAGTCTATCTTCCATACCAGTATCTATTGGACAAGTCCTCCATATCTAGAATACATTCCTTTCTTACCTGCCTCCTTTAGAATTCTGTTTTCTTCAAGGCTTTTAATACAAATGCTATCTTCTATAAGAGCTCTGTCTTGATTCCTACAACAGGAATCTTCCTACCCTTAGATAATTACTATGTGTTTAATTTCAATTACCCCTCAATCTAATTTTAGTTTATTGAGGGCAAGGATTGTTTTTTTTTTTGTAACTATCAAATAAAAACAATTAATACTGGACTATGTAATTTTTAAAACCAAGACTGCCAAAGACTATTTTGTTTAGTTGATCATTAATTTATCAAACCATTTTTGTATTGGGAAAAGCCCAAAGTAGGTAGAACTTCTAACAGAACTCTTTTCCTCAATAAGAATTCAGATAATATTTATAGGAAACTTGAACAACAGCAAAAAAAAAAACCCAAAACAAAACAATCTGGGTTAACATTTCAGAATTCCATTCTCTTTGGTATCACTTCCCTCACTTCTGGAATTAAACATAGCCCCTTCTTTTCTTAGAAAATTCTTATGTTAATCCTTTTTCATATTTCAATATTTCAGTCAGTGATTAGACTAGAATATAGTTTTAAGGCATTACTTTCTCTTTTTGTCTTTAAAATATTTTTGTGTTTTTTTCTTTTTTTAAATTATAGCTTTTTATATACAAAACATATGCATGGGTAATTTTTCAACATTGACCCTTGCAAAAACTTCTGTTTCAACTTTTCCCCTCCTTGCCTCCACCCCCTCCCCTAGATGGCAGGTAGTCCCATACATGTTAAATATGTTAAAGTATATGTTAAATACAATATATGTATACATATTTATACAGTTATCTTGTTGCAAAAGGAAGATCAGATTTAGAAAGAAAGTAAAAGTAATCCGAGAAGAAAAAACAAAAATGCAAGCAAACAATAACAGAAAGAGTGGAAATGTGATGTTGTGGTCCATTCTCATTTCCCAGTGTTCTTTCTCTGAGTGTAGCTGGTTCTATTCATTACAGATCAATTGGAACTGATTTGGATCCTCACATTGTTGAGGAGAGCCATGCCCATCAGAATTGATCATCATGTTGTTGCTGTGGATAATGATCCATTTCATTTAGCTCATTTCATTTAGCATCAGTTCATATATGTCTCTCCAAGCTTCTCTGTATTCATCCTGCTGGTCATTTCTTATAGAACAATAATATTCCATAATATTCATATACCACAATTTATTCAGCCATTCTCCCATTGATGGGCATCCCTTCAATTTCCAGTTTCTTGCTACTATGAAAAGAGCTGCCACAAACATTTTTGCACATATGGGTCCCTTTCCCTTCTTTAACATCTCTTTGGGGTATAAGCCCAGTAGTAACACTGCTGGATCAAAGGGTATGTACAGTTTGATCATTTTTTGAGTATAGTTCCAAATTGCTCTCCAGAATGGTTGGATCTGTTCATAACTCCACCAACAATGTATCAGTGTCCCAGTTTTCCCACATCCCTTCCAACATTCATCATTATCTTTTCCTGTCATCTTAGCCAATCTGACAGGTGTGTAGTGGTATCTCAAGAGTTGTCTTAATTTGCATTTCTTTGATCAACAGTGATTTGGAGCACCTTTTCATATGACTAGAAATAGTTTCAATTTCTTCATCTGAAAATTATCTGTTCATATCTTTTGACTATTTATCAATTGGAGAATGGCTTGATTTCTTATAAATTAGAGTCAATTTTCTATATATTTGAAGATGAGGCCTTTATCAGAACCTTTAGATGTAAAAATGTTTTCCCAATTTATTGCTTCCCTTTTAATTAAGGCATTACTTTCAATCCATGATTCTTAAGAAAGGATTCTACCTATCAAAGGTACTTAATAGTTGTTTATTAAATAAATAAATGATCCATTTCTATTAATGATTTCAATTGCCTCTAAAGCACATCTTTTTGATATCAATATTCTCCCATTCATACTATGTGACTATAAATCTTGGAATACCACAATTTTAGAAGAATCATTGTTAAGGGTGATCTACAGGGCAAGAGAAAGTCATTTGGTGGGTAAAAGTGGGCTTTAAGATACCACAGATAACATCTGTGAAAGATGTGATATAAAGGACTAATCAAGGATATATATATATATATATCAGAAAAGAAGATACTAGTATCTATTAAATATAGTAACAATGACTAGCATTTATATATATGTACATGTACATGAATATATATTAATTCATTTAATCCTCACAAGAATCCTATGAAGTAGGTGTTATCATTATCCTCATTTTACAGGTGAAGAAAATGAAGTTGAAAGGTTAAGTGATGACCAGAGACAATAGCTAATGTCTGAGACAGAATTTGAACAAAAGCCTTCCTGACTCCAAGTCTTGCTCTGTGTCAGTATGAAAAGATCCAGAAAAAGGTCTCCAGCATTTTAATTAGATGGATTATGAAGAATATATGGAAGTAGATGAATGAGAATTGAAATTAAAAAAGCATTAGTAAAGAGTATATACATCAATGACATCAAAGATTTGTGGAAATATCAAATACAATAGGTTGGCAGATTTTTTAGTAACTCACAAGGAGAATTATGCAAAGTTGAGATTTTCTTTTTAGTTCCTCCAACATCAGTGCAGAACTTTTTGAAAGATAATATTTTTGTTCAGGGTAGAATATTCTGAATAAATATTCTTGGAGATTATAAAACTCGAGAGTAACACTTATTAAAAATTTGTTTTCATTTTTCTCATTTATTGGGATCCTTTCTTCAAATTACTAAACAGTCTTTCTAAAACATTACACTTTTTTTTAAATAAAGGAGAGAAAAGACTTAACTCCAATTATATATCTATAGAATACACCCAAATGACATCATTACTTGAGTTGTTTGCCCTTTTCTGCACCCATCAGCCTCCTGAGAACTATTTTTCATTCTTACTCTTGATTCTGTTGTCCCCAGACTACTTATAATTTATTCTCTTCTTGACATAAATAGTACATTTATAAACATCTAGCTTTGAAATTGAACACAAGGCATTGATTTAAAAAGATTCATCCAGAACAAGAATAACTCAATGTAAAGTGTCTGGGCAAAGTGGACACTACTTAGATGTGCTATCATTGCATTAAAGAATGAACATTCTCATTAGTGACCTAGATCTTTAGGAACGCAGTATACTGAAGCTTTCATATAACTGTCTTTCATGTAGCATTTAACTCATGCATGATGTGGGATTGCCTATAATTGGGATTTTTTAGTTCTTTATTAAGCTGTCAAAGAAAGGGCGCTAAATAGAATTGTCTACTGAATTCTGAATAGTGTTACAGTGCATTTGTTTCTAAGGAGTCTCTGGAAGACAGAATACTTGCAACTTTGTCTCGCTTAAATCCAATTCATCTCTAAGTCAGGAAATCAATTGTGATGTCATTGGTTTGCTTTGAAAATGAAGGACAAACAACAACAATCTCAAATATAGTAGTAGATCCTTTCCCAGCTATGATGTGTTTGGGAGATTTGAAAGCATTAGACAAAATAATAGGATTCAAGATTTTATGGGAACTAAAGTGACCAGCAGCTCTCACAGTCCAATGCCTTACAATTTACAAGGAACTTCATATACATTATTTCATGCTAGGAGTAATTTAAGTTGTGTGTTTTTTTCCCACTTATAAATTATTTCAAGAACAGTAAGAAAGGAGGCATGTTGCCAATGGGTTTCTTTTCACGGAATGAACTTCTGCTGGTAACTTTCGAGTTCAAGAGTTACTTCCTAATATATAATCATTACTTCTCTCTAGCCCCTCATAGTTTGCTTATATATTATATATTAAAAGATTTAAAAATACATATTATATTGCTTCAGGAAGCAGTTACTTTCTTCTGAATTCTTACTAGTTTACATTTTGGTTCTAGTAAAGACAATCTTGAGAAATATTTCTTTGAAAATCTTTTTCATATATTTCATTCTAAATCATAAATTTACAGGACTACAAAGTTAATCTACTCAGAATTTTTAGATAAAATTATATCTTAATATCTCTATGAGATATTTATCCCCTAATCCTTTCCATTCTCCCAAACTCATTCCTTTCAATTGCCTTTTTCAGAATTTTCCAGTCCTTGCTATCAGGATATGCTTTCTTATATAAAGTGTCCTAGAAGACTAATTTAAACCTGAATAGCTTAAAACTACATCAAAAGTTTTAGGACATATTGTATCTACTTATCCATCCATCCATTCATCCACTCATTCATTTATTTGTCTATCTATCTATCCATTCATTTATTAATTAATTCATTTAGTGAGACAATTCTAATTAAGCAACTTTCTTAGGATCATGTAGTAAGTATTTGAAGCCAGATTTGAATTCATATAGATGATTCCTCCTGACTTCAGACCATTTAAAGAATTACCAAGGCAGAGTATTCTATTTTTTTGTACAGCTCTAATGATCAGAAAATGTTTCTTAATTTTGAGTTAATTTTGTAATTTGGCCCTTTCGAGCCAAGAAAAGCAAATTTAATACCTCTTCTAATGTTTGAAAACATAAATTATATCCTTGCTGAATTTTACTTTCTATTGTTTTCGTTTAACAACATTTAATTTTTCCCAATTACACATAAAGATAGTTTTCAACATTCACTTTTGTAAGATTTTGAATTTCCCCCCTCCCCAAGACAGCGAACAATCTGGTGTAGGTTATATATGTACAGTTATTTTAAATATATTTCCATATTAGTCATGTTGTAAAGAAAAAATCAAAACAGAAGAGAAAAACCACAAAAAAGAAAAAACAAATAAAAATGGTGAAAATAGAATGCTTTGGTCCACATTCAATCTCTATAGTTCTTTCTCTGGATGAGGATGGCATTTTCCATCCCAAGTTTATTGGAATTGTTTTGAATCACTGTATTGCTAAGTAAAGCAAAGTCTGTCAAAGTTGACCATCTGTACAATGGTGCTGTTACTATGTACAATGATCTCCTGGTTCTGCTCACTTCACTCAGCATCAGTTCATGTAAGTTTTTCCAAGTTTTTCTGAAATCCACCTGCTCATCATTTCTTATAGAACAATAGTGTTCTAGTACATTTATATACTATAATTTATTCAGTCATTCCCAATTGATAGGCATCCACTCGATTTCCAATTTCTTGCCACACTGAAAGAGCTGTTACAAACATTTTTGCATATTGTGATCCTTTGTCCTCTAAATTATGTCCTTCCTAAGATTTCTCTTCTCCAAAGTTAAACTTTTCCAGTACCTTGAACTGATCTCATAGAACAATTATTATGTCAAAGACATCACGATTCTTCTTTTTAGATATTTGGGATTCCATTTTCTCCCAGTTTTCCTTCTATCTGACTACTCCTTCTCTGTGTCCTATGCTAGATCCTCTTTCAGATCATGCCCTTTAATTCTAGTTGGCTGTCTTCTTTTCTTCCTCTATATTACTTCACTTAGTAATCTGATCAGCTCCCATGGATTTAATTACCATTTCTAAATTGATGATTCTTAAATCTACCTATCCTACCCTAGTCTCTCTGATGATCTTTAGTCTTGCTTCTCCAATCCTTATTTATGAAAATTGCTTTGGTGGCCAAATGGAGAATGGAATGGAATAGGGAAAGAGTTGACATGGGTAGACCCACCAATAAATTGTTGCAGTAGCTTAGACATGAAGTGATGAGGGCTTGCACTAGAATGGTGACAGTGTTATAAAAGAGAAGGGGACTTCTTCAAGGAATATTGCAAAGGTAAATCTGGAAAACAACAACTTGCATATGGGGGGTGAGATAGGAGGAATCCAGGTCTTTAGCCTGAGGGATTGAGAGGATGATATTGCCCTCTACAGTAACTAGGGAAGGAAAGAAGCAAGGAACATTTAGGGGGATGAATTCTTTTTTTTTTTTTTTTTTTGATACATTGTGTTTAAGATAAATATTAAACATCCTTTTTGAGAAATTGTAAAAGTAATTGGAGATATCAGATTGGAAATCAGTAAAGAGATTGGAGCAGGATAGGTAGATCTGAGAATCATTATCCTAGAGAAGGTAATTAAATCCATGGAAGCTGATGATATTAACAAATGAAATGCTATAGAGAAAGAAGAGAAGGTTCAGGACAGAACTCTGAGGGACATTTAGGATTAGAGGGCATGATCTGAAAGAGCATCCAGGAAAAGAGACCTATCCAGGATAGGTAGGAGAAAAATCAGGGAATTGTATCTCCAAAATTTATAAAGAAGAGAGTGTTGAGGTGGTCAGTACTGGAAAGGAATGGGCAGGGAATCACTACTGTCAAAGATGGAAAGAAGAAGAGAAATACATTTAAGATGAAGGAGAATTTGTTGCCAATGGAAAAAGCATTCCAAAGGGCACAGTGGAAGGGCTAGGTGGAATTAGGGTGAAACTTTGAAAGGAAATGGGGAATGTGTTTTAAGAGGTGTGGAATAGGGTTTGGATAATTACATACAGGAATTCAAAGTCAGTGAAGGGTATGACCTGGTGGGAACTCAATGTTCATCATTGAGTGGAGAGCACCCCTCCTTTACCCTTAAAAGATAGTTATACAAGGAGATTGGAAACCTGAAGTACAAAGGAAGGTTGCTTTCTTTGATCTAGAGGTTCTCCACATCCCAATTGGGAAATTGGGATGGCAAGAGAAATTGGAAGATGACTTATGTTGTTGTATCAGTTTCCACTAACTCACTTTTCTCTTATCCATCCCTACACAACTTCCAAATTAATATTTCTAAGACACAGATCCTAAGACACTTCATTATACAGAAATCTTCAGAGGTTCCATAGATGAAAGATGGAAGTGGTTGCTTTGGGGCAGATTCTAAGATGGTGTAAAACATTTCACTGAAAGTCTATGACACACTTTCCTATAAGTACATACAGAATCCAGAGGGAAGGGGATCCAAACTTTAGAAAACAAGGGGCGAAAGGGTAATTCACAGGCTGAAACAAGGAAATAAAAAAAAAAAAGAAAAAGAAAACCTGTAATAAATACTGGCCATGTTCAAAAATATATTTCATTCTGTATTTTAAGCATATCAACTCTTCTACTCATTCTTAAATCTCTTATAATCTGGCATATTATGAGATAATTAATATGATAATGATACTGTCTTTCTACTGAATAGCTACTAAGAATTTTTTCAATTGTAAAATCATTTGACCTTTTCTAAGTTCTCTTGTCTACAACTTATCTACAGCTCTCAGTTATCTGCCTTTTCTTTCTGTCTCTCTTCTTTTAAATTTCCACAACACTGCTCTATTTTGCTTATTTTCCTACAACTCAGTGTTCTTAATTATCACTTATCACTTACTCATTGATCTTGGATGTCTGCCAAAACTCTATCTTGAGCTTTCGTTTCCTGAGTCTGTATATGTTCTTGGTAATGTCAATGCTCCTGTGGATTTAATTATCACCTTACACAAATGAATCTTGGTTATATATCCAGCCCTAATCTCTCTCCTGAACTCGTCTCATTTTAAATTCTAGTCCCATGTCAGCAAAAAACTTGCATAAACTAAACCCCCACATTTCTACTACATATCTCTCCTCATTGTTTCCCAACTTCTATTGAGACTATCATCTTTCTTCTAGTCATGCAGGTTCAAAAATCCTGAAATTGTCCTTTCTTCTTTTCCCATAGACAACTAGTTACCAAATCTTGTTGATTCCATTTCTTTCTTTTGCATCTATTTTCTTTCTTTTATTCACAAGGTTATGGCCTTAGTTCATACCCTTATCATCTCTCTCTTGGACTGTTGGATTATCTCAATTGTTGCATATTTTATTTCCTTGTTTCTACTAACTCCTTTTTCTCGTATCCATTCCTACATAACTTCCAAATTAATATTCCCTAGATACTTCGTTATACAGAAATCTTCAGAGGCTCCATCGTACCTCTAAGACAGAATATAAAATCTTCTACTTGATACTTTAAGCCTTCTACAATACAGTTCTCATCTGCCTTTCTAGTCTTCTTTCATTTTTCTCCTTTTTACACACTTTCTGTTCCATCCAAATAGGCTTACTTGTTTTTATCCATAATAGGACATTTGATTTTCCATCTTCTTGTCTTTGTAAAGGCTTTTTTCCAAGGGTGGGAGGCATTCACTCCTCACTTCTGCCTGTTAGAATCTTTAGCTTCTTTCAAAGGTCAGCTCAGGTATTATCTCTACTTAAATTCTTTCCTGATTTCCTCAGTTATTGATGCTTCTCTGATCAAATTCTTGTATTTTTTATATTGTATTATTTTTTCTATACAGATAATAGCTAATATTTTATAGCACTTCAAGATTTCTAAAGTATCTTACATATATTTTTCCATTTGATCCTCACAATAACTCTTTCTGTAACAGTTATTGTAATCCCAGTACAGTGCTTTACAAATGGAAGGCATCTAATAAATATTTGATGAATAAAGTCAAATTATTGCTTCCAAGATTTGAAACCACAGGATTTCACAGGGATAGCGTTTGTATTAAAAGGTAGATTTTTATAGCTTAGGATCATTAAATGTAATTCACAATTTCCCAAATCAAGTCTACTCTCTCCCTCTTAGTCAATTCTAAGTTCAACCTTTTGTTCAGCTTAAGTGCCCACTACACACAAATGTGTCTCGCTTTCAATGAACTGGCTATACAATTGCATATCATCCTCATTTTTCATTCATGTAGTTTTCCTTATATGATTTGTTAGGTCTATCTCTTTTGATTAACTAGAATTATTGAGGAGGCCATCTATTGTTCTTTTTAATTTGTTGAGGAATTGTAATTTCTTCTTTGTTGGAGGAAACTATTTGATGTGCAATTCCTATCAGAGATTCAGATCTTTATAACTTAAAGACTGAGGAAATGAAGAGTTTAATAGCTGGTACTGGGTCAAATAGCAAGCATTTGTTAGAGCTAGGATTTGAACCCGTGTCTTGCTAACTTGTCCTTTTATTAACTATGTCACACTGACTAATACTATTATATGACTACTGCAGTATCCTTCTTCTACTTTGTGGTAAGTCACAACCTTTCAGTCTGTGCTTAAAATGGATCTGACAACACAGTTAAATTTCTGTGTGAGCAATTACAACAAAGCAGGGTTTGTTTTAATGAATATCTAAACTTTTGAAAGTGATATGGAAAATATTAATGGCAAAAATTAAACCTAAAAATTTGCTACTTTTTTGGAGAGCAGATTATTAAACATTTCTAATCACACCCTATATCTCAGGGAATGTTCAGACTATATAAGATTTAGAGAAGATCTGTATTGGTACAGGAAGGTTATTACCAAAAACCTCTGTACGAGCATACAAATTAATGAGTCAACTTTAAAAACAAAACAAAACAAAAAATCTTGTGGTTAAAAAAGACAATGAAGACGTTTTGGCATGTTCTTCTTTGTTTTAGAAGAGGACCAAAAGAATATCACTGTTGGGGTCAAGGTACAGAGCAGTTGACTATGGCTGATCAGATCAATCTGAATTCCAAAGTCTTTAACCACAGCTGGGACACAAATAATCCACATGAACATTTAGAGTGGAGATGTCTCTAATTTTGTGCATCTCATGTTTCTTTTGATCCAAGGCAATTCTGCTTCACTCATGGAATCCAGCACCTTCTTTGATGTAATCATGACCGGGCTGTCCTGTGTCAGCATCTCCTATGTCTCTCAATGTTTGGCATGATTGTGTTATTTGTTTGCTTTGAGACCAAGTCTCTCTGTCTCACCCAGGTTGGAAATCAGGCGCCACCTGCTCCCACCCTTAAGCCTCCTTTAAGCTCCTTGCTTATTAGCCCAGAAGCTTGAACATGTTCTCTTTTTGATCAGAACTAGCTCATCAGTCCCTCCACAGAAAACTTAGTGGTCATGACTTCTGGCAGCTCCCTGTTTTGGTGCCTGACAGTGCCAACATCCAATTGGCTTTAGCTCTCTTTATTGGTGCTCTCAATCCTGAAATTATTATCCACCAGTCGTATCCTCTCCTAAGTAGCAGGGGATTACAGATGTATGCTACCATATCCAGTGCCATGATTTGTTTTAATTAACCCATATTGGCTCGTGTTGATAATGCTTTTTAAAATTTACTCTCAAACTATAATTTAAACCATCAATTCCAGGTTCTTTTCAAGAATCAAAGTAAAGCTCACTGGTTTATAATTGTCCTTGTTTTGAAAATTGATATATTTGTCCATTTTAGATCCTAGGAAACCTCTACTATTCTCTCTGCAATTTCTTAAGAAATGCCTACTGTGTTTCAATTATAACATCCTTTTCCTTCTCTGTAATGTGATATAATTTAAACTCATTGAGAGAACTCAGATTCTCATTTAACTACCACTTCACTATTTTGAATTTAAAATCTGTGGTATTTTAATTTTATACTTCCTTTACAGAAAATCATTTTTCAAGATATGTAGATTAATGGACAAGGGATAAAGAATTAGGTAGGGTATAGAAGAGTGTGGAAAGTTATGGGAGTGGGACAAGGTGTGTAGATTAATGGGAAAAGGATAAAAGGGGGAAAGGGTGGCATAGGATAAAGTGGGGTACAGAAGAATGTTTAGATTAATTAGAGTGGAATAAGGTATGTAAATTAATGGGAATAGGATAAAGAGGGAAGGAAAGAATGGGGAGAGAAGATAAGGGAGGGATCCATGGAGAAGGATAGCTTAAATAGTAGCAAGACAAGTTAAGGAGCTGAATTAAAGCAGAAGAGATAGCAGGCATAGGAAATGAGAGATATACACAAACACAATAACAAAGATCAGGAGTAGAATTTACTACAAAAAAAAGTAGGGCTAGGAATCATTGATCTCAAAGTCAAACTTAAAAAAGATTCATCAAGAGAGAAATCTACATTATATGCCAGTTATATTAATATTGTTTTAGATACATACTTACATATGTATAAATGTGTGTATCTATGTATGTCTGTATGCATGTGTGTATATAGATGTATATGTGGGAGATTGTGAACATATATACACGCACACACACACACACACACACACACACATAACTGTGTTTAACTATAGCCTGCTTGGGGGAGGTAAATGGGAGATGAATGGGGAAAAAAGGATAAACTAAAAATACACAGCAGAGGACAAAAGAATAACCTACAGGGAAGCAAAGAAAAGATGGACAGTCATGAATTTAATCTCTCCTATCATTATATATACTTTCTTGAAATGGAAATTTATTGTTATATATTTTGAATACTTCCTGATGTTTTTCTAGGTATGTGACAATGTTTTGTTTTGCTTTTCTATCTTTCTTTTTTATTTTTTTTCTTATTTCTTATTTAGTTTAATAAAAACTTTTTTTAGCTTGTCAAAATGGAAATAAAACATGAAATAAATCAATATGCCTTTTTTCTATCATCCCTTTTTGTCCTATGCAACCCCACTAGTGCTCTTGTCTCCTTCTTATTCTTTTTTTTGCCACAGAATAATTTCAAAAAGCCATTTTGGTCTATTTTTAACCCTTATATTAAGCTTCAATTCATTCAGGCTTTTGCAGATACTTTTCTTCTAGGACCATATCTTTTTTTTTTTTTTTTGGTATTGAATTATATGCCCTTGTCTCCATCCTTTCTATATTTCCTTTTAAAATCTGAGCTCTTTGATAAGCCTCCTGGGTAGTCACATTGGTATCTTTATATTCTTTTCTCTTTTCTTTCTCAATAAAAATAGCAAATCTAGGAAAAAGTCAGACTTGGAATGAATCAGAAATGCTAATCAAATTTCATCCTAATTTATATAGCCAAACTAGCCTTTTGGCTATTCCTCATACATGGCACTCAGTCTCCCACCTGTGTGTCTGTGCCCTGATCAACACTTGTGCCTAGAAAGTACTCTATTCTCACTTCCCATTCATAGAATCTCATATATTTTTCAAGCCTCAAATCAAATACCCCTCTATCACCTTCTATAAGAAACAAAATTTTCAGAAGACTTTGTAAAGAAAGAGAGGTTGAATAAAAGGACTTTCTACATTTCCAGCTATAGTAGTGACTGCATGGTCAGTAGAAATATGTGAAGGCTGTCCAGTTGAATAGTCTTATGAATATGGCCAGGTGAACTCATATATATATATATATATATATATATATATATATATATATATATATATATATATATATACACCTACCTAGAAGCCTAAATGACTACGTTGTCTATCCAAGGGTGATTTACATAATAAGATCACCTTAATTAGACTAATCAAAACTTCTATGTGGATCTAGTAAATGATGATTGAAGATTCTGCTAGATGCCATTTTGCAGGGTCCCTACTGGGGCTTTCACCTGCTGCTAGAAATGTGAACTCATCCCCATTCAATTTTTGCTACCACATCGTGATTTTTATTTTTGGTGTTCTCATGATTTAAACCCAGGGTCATCTTTGGGAGATACTAGCATAATAACATGGGAGCCCTAGGTGCAGGCTATGTATGACATTATTTGGAGCAAAAATATGAGAGGAGAAAAATGTGACTTACTGTAAATTAAAAGAGAGGGAAGTGATACACATGGAGAGAAGGAGTGATTCCATGGTTACTTGTCTTCCTTTTCTCCCATTTATGGATTGCTCAAGAAATTCCTCTTAAATATAATAGTTTTGCATCTAATTCGTCCTCAACATTCTATACTGCACCATATCAAAATTCTTAAAAAACAA
Organism: Sarcophilus harrisii; assembly: GCF_902635505.1. Lineage (NCBI taxonomy): Eukaryota > Metazoa > Chordata > Mammalia > Dasyuromorphia > Dasyuridae > Sarcophilus > Sarcophilus harrisii. The sequence goes on along the minus strand of NC_045428.1, from coordinate 146,286,398 downwards.
AACCAAACCCAACAACAAGTCAAGTGCATGGTCTCTGGGTAAAGAATTCTGGAATTAAAAGAAGCTATTATCACTATCACCTTCTCAGGCAATAGAATGATGTGTTTTCAGGAATCAGAATGGGAAATTGAAATTAGGCATAGCTGGGAAGAAGAGAGAGGATCATCTGGCATGAATCCTATTTGCCTTGTTTTGTCACTTATATAACTGTTTGCCTGAAGCAAAAGCTAAGAGTTGACAGTTGCAGGTAAGGATGGCAGAGATCTGCTAAATGGCCCACAGGGTAGCAATTGGAGAGTTGGAAAATGGAGCTGAAGCAGAGCTAAAAACAGAAGGAACTCTTGGATGGGTTTTGCTTGCTGCAAATTAATCATTTGAATGAGCATTCACTCCAAGTAGAATCTAAAAACAGATTTGGAGGAATCAACAGATCATAAAGAAAGAAGCAATAAAAAATGGCACTGGGAGAGATGAAAAGTGAGAGGATAAATAACATGAAGAAGTGACTGTTAAAGCAAAGAAACCCCTTTTGAAAGTCATTCTCAGACCACCAGGACTGTCTGAAATCATACCTTGGCTGAAACTGAAATGGGATGGAGGTAGAAACTAGATGTACCTAGAGGCACCAGAAATGTTTTGAGAGAGAATTGGATAAATCTATGAAATAACCCTTTTAGAATACCCTGGCTACTAAGTATTCTCCTGGATTTCTTCTGGGCTTATCCTGGATCAGAGGAATGCTGATGTATTTTCCTAGGAAGAAAGTTTCCTATGTATTTCTTTCATGTCAGGTTATCCTTCTAAGCCTCAGGAAGGTACTGAGATGATAGAAAGATGCTGACCATACCTAAAGAGAACGTTGCAGTGCTACAATAAGAGGTCATTCTGCAAAACCACCAGCTGGGCCCCAAACCTTAATTATCTGTATACCTTTACATATGTAGATATCTTTCCTTCCCTTTTTCCATCACCTCCACTTCTTCCCTTTCCCCAAAGGAATTAAAAATCTTTAAGCACCATTTTTTTTTCTAATGGTAGGTTATAGAAGATAAGAAATTTGGAGAATATTTTATAAGGAAAGAAAGGGTTAAAAGGATTTATCTCAGTTCCAAGTATAGAGACCTATGTGAGTCTCTCTATGTTACATATCTACATCCCATCTGATTAAAAAATACAACCCTAGTTAGGCTTGTTGGAATTAGCATCCAGATCAGTCTAGAAATGCTGGAAACTTTCTCTACAAGCTACTGTTTTCAAGGTCTTTTAAAAATAGTATTTTTTCTCCCTAATTACGTGTCAAAAAGATTTTTAGTACTCATTTTTATAACATCTTAAGTGCCAAATTTTTCTCCCTATCTGCCCTCCCCTTTTCTGAAGATATAGTAGCCAGATTGATATAGTTTTTAAATTTGCTTTATTTTTCATATTAGTCACAGTTCTGAAATAAGAAACAGATCAAAAGAAAAAAAAAACCATGAGAAAGCAAAAAGTAAGTGGAAAAAATGCTTCAATCTGCATTCCTAGTTCATTAATTCTTTATCTGATTGTCAAAAGCATTTTTCTTTCTGAGTTCTTTGTACTTGTCTTGGATCATTGTGTTGCTGAGAAGAGCTGATTCAATCATAGTTGATCATCACACAATGTCATTGAAACTATGTACAATGTTTTCCTGGTTCTGTTCATTTTACTTTGTATCAATTCTTATAAATCTTTCCAGGTTTTTCTGAAACCTGCCTGTTCATCATTTCTTATTGCACAATAGTGTTACATTACATTTGTATACCACAATTTGTTCAGCTATTTTCTCAATTGGTGGGTATTCCCTCAATTTCTAATATTTTGCCACCAGGAAAAGGTGCTATAAAATTATTTTGCACATGTGGATTTTTTTCCCTTTTTATTTTATCTCTTTGGAATACAGACTTAGTAATGCTATTGATGGATCAAAGGGTATGTAAAATTTGGTTGCTCTTTGGGTATGATTCCAAATTGCTCTCTGGAATGGTTGGATTAGTTCATAAACTATTTGCAGAGTCTTTTTCAGGGCACTCTGCTACTCCTAAAAACTTAGCAACTCCTCTACATTTTCCCTATTCTATGACTGTCACTTGACTGGAATTAGATATATTTGTTGTTCTAAAACTATCTTTCCTTGTATGTTTAATATTGTTGGTCTTTAAAAATACCCAAACCTCTTCTAAGTTTCAAAACTACTAGAAAAGAGTGGAATAGTTGCGTGAACATTTTGCCTATCATCTGCTCTTATAAGTAAATCTTCTCTCTTCTTATTAATGTGAATGTAAGTTGAATGATGGAGCGACTTTAATATTGGATAAGGGGAAAATGTGTTTATAAATGCCATTTCTGGCTCTTGTCATTTGTAAAAAATAAACTTATATTGATTTGCTGTCATATCAGCTACATTTTCTGGTATATTCATCCCTCCGAGAGCCAATTCTTATAACAAAAAAAAAAAAAAAATTAAACTTAACCAACACATTGAAAAACTCTGATATCAGTTTTAGTTTTCCCATACCTATGGTCCTCTTCTGTAAAAAAGAATAGGAGAGCATACATTTTCATTCATATGTGTTCTTGGGGCTGAAATTTGTCATAATTTCACAGCCTTCCATTGCAATTGTTTTGCTGTTCTTTCCATTTACCTTGTTATAATTATTGTATATATTTTGTTCCTGGTTTTGCTTTCTTCACTTTGTATCAATTTATATAAGACTTCACATACTTCTTTGAATTCATCATATTTACTGTTTCTTACTGCATGGTAGGATTTCATTATATTTATTTTCCAATTGGGGAACATCTACTTTAATTCCATTCCTTTGCTACTATAAAAGATTTTGCTAGTAATATTTTGTTGTCTTATATGACTTTTTTTTTTTTCATTTAATCTCTTTGAAATAAATTCTAGCAGTGAAATTTCTGGGTCAAAAGAACTGGATATTTTAGCCACTTTTTGCAAGTTGCTTTTCAGAATGGTTGAACCAATTCATAAATCCAACAATTATGCATTAATATGCTTATCTTTCCATAATCTTTCCACCATAGAATATCTCTACCTTTTGTCATTTTTTCCAATTTGCTGGGCATGAAATGAAACCTGAGAGTCATTTTGGTTTGTATATCTTATTGGTAATTTGGGGCATTCTTTTGTATAATTGTTATTAGTTTATAATTCTACTTTTGAGAACTATTGGTAACTAGCCTATGATCACTTATCTACTGAAGAAATTATCACTTTAGACCAAGGAAATAGTTTTTCTTCCCTGCCCACAGTGCAAGAGGAAAGTCTTTTAGGCCATAGATAAGAGTTATATATATATATAAACATGTATATATATATATATATAGATAGATAGATATAGATATAGATATACTTAATATACATGTGTACACATACAAATATATATATATTTGCTTATGTATAAATAACATGCTGGTCTAGGAGTAGACTGATAAGGATAGCAGTATATCAATAGGCATACAGAGTATCTTGGATATATCAGTATTTTATACTATTATAAGTGGCTGTCACATATATCTCTCTCTCCCCATCCAAAGAAAAAGCATTGATAGAACAACAACAAAACAACCCTTGGGGAAATAAACTATGGAAGAATATAATAATAGAATAGAACATCATGTGAAGGGGATTAGAGGAAAGACATAATGAGGGAGTAACAAATGATTCAGGAATAGACAAACTGTTTTTCCATTAGAATCTACTTTTATAAAATCCTTCTGCTCCAGAAAAGCATGACTAATTCATTTCACTATTGTTCTGATCAATACCTCTTGGTTATCTTGAATGCTGATGCTTAATTCAACGTCAGAATTCTGAGTTTCTGGATCAATATGAAGTTGATATGTTTTTTCTTCTTGAACTTATCCATCCTTGTAATAAATCACATGACCATGAGTACCTGCCATGATTACTTCCTTCATATTTAGACAAGATCTGAGCCTAATGAACCAACACATTCAATATAGCAAAGTACAGACTTAAAGACTTTCCTTCAACAAGGAGTCTTAAGCACATGTTAAGATTATACTAGATTACTCAGTAGATGGAATCATAGAGATAAAATTCCATTCCATGATGCTCTAATTATTAAGATTAAATGAAAAATAAATAAAATGGAAAGATATATGCTTGACAAAAATGTCCACCATTGCCATGGAGGAGAATTTATTCAAAGTTCCAATGGAAGTGGATTTACTACATGGTGAAATACTTCAGATGCTTTTATTTATGAATGATATTGTACTTGTACTGATTTCATTAGACCCTAGGATAGTATAGAATCTTTTCATGGTCAACTATGATTAATCAAAAGAATAGTCTGATTAGGAAAACTAAATGGTTATAAAAATTATATTGTCAAGGTCATAATATGTAGAGAGATGACTAGTCCATTGCTTCAGTGACTAAGTATTAAGTACATAGAGCTAAAGGGTAGCTAGATTGAAGAATGGATAGTCCTGAGACTCAAGTTAGGAAGACTCATCTTCCCGAGTTTATATCTATTTTCAGATACTTACTAGCTATATGACCCTGAGCAACATGTTTGCCTCAGTTTCCTCATCTTAAAAGGATCTAGAGAAGGAAATGGCAAAGTACCCCAGTATCTTTACCAAGAAAACCCTACATGGGTTCATGAGGAGAAACACAATTGAAATGACTGAACAACGACAATAATTGAAGATGGATTATGAGTTAAACTCAGAATAACATAGGCAAAGAATAAAGTAATTGGAAGGAAGATGGTAGGTTTGGGATATCACATAGTATTTTCAATGATTCCTAGCTGCTCTCCAACAACAACAAAAATCCAATTTTTGAATGCAGATGTTCTCTTGGTGATGAAATATAATATGTATCTTGGAATATTACCAGTCTATGAAGAAAAAAAGTTGGGGATGAGCCAAAGGGCAATGGAAAGAGGTATGGTTATTGAAAAAAGGGATGTAGTTCAGTTTCTACAATAGCTTATGTGTCTTATATGACATGTTATATTATCAAGAAAATATATGATTAGAAAAGAAGGTAGATCAGTCAGATACTGATGTAGAGGGGATTATATGTGGATGAGTGTCTCTTTGGTATCCACCAAATCTAAAAAGACTTGAACAAGGTCCCCTACATGTTGGGTAAATCTTGTATAAGAAATGCATGGGAGAACATGGATAAAATTGCCCAGGATAAGATGGTGTGATTGACTTATGACATACACGGATATATAGAAAATATCTACAAAAGACAGTATAGGATAGCAGATTAGAAAGGTCTCCTTAAAACCAGATAGATCTGAGTTCAAGTTTTGCCTCTGACACATACTGGTGGTGTAACCCTGAGCAAGTCATTTACCTCTCAATGCTTCAAGCAGCACTCTAGTACAATAAGGTGCAGGGAAGATCTTAGCCTGCATTGGTGGAAGAAGTTTTCCTCACTTGAGAGTTCTTTACACCAATAAAATCACAAGTCTAGATCCTGTCCCTGACTGAAGCACATGCTTGCTTTTCCATGCTTCATTCATAAATCTCTTGGATTTCCACATAAAAGTGTATCTTGACATTTAATGCCATTCTGAGGTTCCTTTAAGAATCTTCTCCTCCTCTTCTTCTTTCTTGTCCTCTTCCCTCTCCTCCTTCTCCTCCTCCTCTTTCTTCTCCTGCTCCTCTTCTTCCTCCTCCTCCTCCACCTTCTCTTTCTTCTCTTCCTCCTCCTCTTCCTCCTCCTTTTCTTCCTTCTCATCCTCTTCCTTCTCCTGCAAAATACTCTATCTTTCTATTACAATTCTTTCTGTGTCATATGTTTTGCTCTCTTGGTATCTAGTTAGACAGATACCAAGGCAGTATTTTCCCCCTTGTTTTCTTTTCCTTTTAAAATCTCGCTGGATCAGGTCAGCAAAATCTCAAGGAATATAGATGTTTCTCTGTCCTTATTATATTCACTTGGTGCTTGGCCAAAAGCCTATTATTCCTGCCTCTTAAGCCATGATCTAGAAAGCCAAATCCTGATCTTTGACTCCCAGATTCATAGAACTATTTATTTTCCCCGTGCTCCTTTATATTCTAACTTCACTACCCTCAAAAAAGAAGTGATGAAAATTTATTTTATTTTAAACAGATATCTGCCTTTTCTCTCTCTCTCTTCTCTTCCTCTTCCCTCCCACTGAGAATCAATAGATATAAAATCCTGTTACAAACATATATAGGCAAGCAAAATTCATGCATTGATCATGTCTGAAAATTTTCTCATTCTGCACTCTGATTCCAACACCTTTCTGTCAAGGAATGTTTCATCCTGAGTCCTCTGGAAGTATGCCTGGTCACTGTGTTGATCAGAATTTCCAAACCAAATAACCATTATAAGAGGATCATAGATTCACAGCTCTAGAACTGGGAAGAGTGTTAAAGATTATCTAGTCTAACCCCTTCATTATGCTGAGGAAACTGACATAGAGAAGTAACGTGATGCACTCCAAATCACAAAGCAGGATCTGAAACCAACATCTCCAAATTGACATCTCACAGAATGTATGTAAAATGTTTTGCAAAACTCTAAAATGCTATATAAATGTCAGATGATGTTGATGTTGAATCCATCTCAGTTTCTTTCCCCACTTCACTCTCTATGTCAATTTCTTACATTATAGTTATCATTTGGAAGGAAAGAATTGTAGTTGGAATGGATCTCATTTTCCATATAACTTATTTTGAAAACATTTTTTCTTGGAGAGAACAATTCAAACAATTTCTTTTCATCATAAACCCTTGTATACTTGTATACTTGTCTATTATAAGTTTATCTTTCAGACTTCTATGTAAGAAACAATTTCAATTTATTTAACTTTTTCTTAAAAAATCTGTTCCCTAACCTTTGAATCACCTTTGTAGGTTTCTTGAAGACTCTATTTGTGTCTTTTCTTTTCTGAGGTATATCTGGCATCTGGAAATGGAAATATCAACCTGGCCACTAAAGAATTAGCATCATTAGTTATTGATTAGAATTAGTGATATTAGTGTGTGCATAGTATCAGGCTGTAGTGGAAACATGGCAAGGCTTAAGACTTGGAAGATTTGGTATTAACTTATTGTGAAATTTTAAGGGAAACAGCTGATCTCCGTGGGTGTATTTGTTTATTTTAAAAATGTAGATAATATTCTTTCCATTTCCATCTCAACAGGTATTGTTAGGAGAAAAACAGTCAAATGAAGTGATGCATATGAAAACATTTTATGGATGCTGTTGTTAACAAAACAATCCATTTAAAAGAAGGAATGTGAACCTTTTAATTTGTAGTCTTGCCTCAGTTTATTGTCTACTGCTGTTTTATCTTGGAAAGAACATGTACAAATTGTTCACTAGACTACTATGATTTACAATTTTTTTGGATTTAGGCTTTTTTAAATTCATAAGTTAAAGATAAGTTAGGGATTTAGAAATAAATAATTGTTGTAGTATAGATACAATTATGGTAGATTGTATGCTGAACCAGTTTGAACAGACTTGCAAGAGCTGATTGTTAAATTTTCAGTGTATATATTTATACTTTGGAAATCAGCAAATGTTACAATAGGGGCTTGATTTATTTTTTTGTGGATTATTCAGATTTAAGAGAGTGATATAGAAAATGTAAATAATACATATTAAATTTAAAATGTCATGTGCACATTTTTCTTTCCTCCAGAGAAATGATTATTAAACATTTACCAGCATATCTTTGGTTATGATGTAGTTTTAAACTTAGTTTCAAACCTCCTGACAAGAAGGTCTGTTTCCTTGGGGAATGAATACTGGATTTAGACTTAGAAGACTGGAATTTGAATCCAGGCATTGCTATGTTCACACTATAGGGCCTGGCACAGGTGATTTCTTTTTTCGATTCTCAATATATAATGTGAGAGAGCTGGCTAAGTTCCCTTCTAGCTTTAAATCGATGATGCTATGATCCTTAAAGTAGTAAATATAATACACAGTAGTAAATACAAACACATTTATAACACATTGGATGAAAGAGTCAAGATCCAAAAATCCTCTTGAGAGGCTAAAACATTGTCAAATCTAAAAAGATTGTATTCCATAGGGATAAAAACAAAGTCTTCCAGTTGTTTAAAATAATCAACTTCACAAGTAAAATATAAGGAAGGTGTAGTTAAGCAACAGCTTTATTTTTTTTTCTTTTTTTTTTTTTTTTAATTTAATAGCCTTTTATTTACAGGATATATACATGGGTAACTTTACAGCATTAACAATTGCCAAACCTCTTGTTCCAATTTTTCACCTCTTACCCCACCCCCACCCCCTCCCCTAGATGGCAGGGTGACCAGTAGATGTTAAATATATTAAAATATAAATTAGATACACAATAAGTATACCTGACCAAAACGTTATTTTGCTGTAGAAAAAGAATCAGACTCTGAAATATTGTACAATTAGCTTGTGAAGGAAATCAAAAATGCAGGTGTGCATAAATATAGGGATTGGGAATTCAATGTAATGTTTTTAGTCATCTCCCAGAGTTCTTTTTCTGGGCATAGCTAGTTCAGTTCATTACTGCTCCATTAGAAATGATTTGGTTGATCTCGTTGCTGAGGATGGCCTGATCCATCAGAACTGGTCATCATCTAGTATTGTTGTTGAAGTATATAATGATCTCCTGGTCCTGCTCATTTCACTCAGCATCAGTTCGTGTAAGTCTCTCCAGGCCTTTCTGAAATCATCCTGTTGGTCATTTCTTACAGAACAGTAATATTCCATAATTTTCATATACCACAATTTATTCAGCCATTCTCCAACTGATGGACATCCATTCAGTTTCCAGTTTCTAGCCACTACAAAAAGGGCTGCCACAAACATTCGTGCACATACAGGTCCCTTTCCCTTCTTTATAATCTCTTTGGGATATAATCCCAGTAGTAACACTGCTGGATCAAAGGGTATGCACAGTTTGATAACTTTTTGAGCATAGTTCCAAACTACTCTCCAAAATGGTTGGATTCGTTCACAACTCCACCAACAATGCATCAATGTCCCAGTTTTCCCGCATCCCCTCCAACAATCATCATTATTTTTTCCTGTCATCTTAGCCAATCTGACAGGTGTGTAGTGGTATCTTAGAGTTGTCTTAATTTGCATTTCTCTGATTAATAATGACTTGGAGCATCTTTTCATATGACTAGAAATAGTTTCAATTTCTTCATCTGAGAATTGTCTGTTCATATCCTTTGACCATTTTTCAATTGGAGAATGGCTTGATTTTTTATAAATTAGAGTTAATTCTCTATATATTTTGGAAATGAGGCCTTTATCAGAACCTTTGACTGTAAAAATATTTTCCCAGTTTATTTAAGCAACAGCTTTAAAAAAAATCTAGAGGTTTTAATATTCTGGAAGTTTGGTATGAGTCAACTTTCTGATATACTAGCTATAAATTGTGCTATAGTCCTGTGCTGCATTGCTCAACAAACTTCCAGTCTGGTGAAATAGAGACCCAATCTCTAAATCTGAGGTTCTCAAAGTCTGGTCCAGAGCATCTGGGAATCTCTGAAATCCTTTCAGAGAGTCTACAAATTCATAATTAGTTTTTATTTTTAATGTGATCAATATCTCTAACTATAAACCACATAAACAAAAACTCTTTGGATAGATCCTTAATCATTTTTAATAGATTAAAGATATTGAGAACAAAAGTTTGAGACCACTGCTCTAAATGAATGAATAGATAAATAAATGAATTAATAAATATTAAATAGATGTTGGATTCTATTTGGTTCATTCTAGTTTTCAGAGACTGTGTTGCTTGGCAGAGAAGGTTTTGTACTTCTCCTGCTAAACTTTTATCTTTCCAATTTTTTCTAACACAGTTCTCATTTCTTTTCCACTTTTTTCTTCAAGTGTTCTAATTTTGCTTGTAAAAAGATTTTAAAACTCTTGCTTCAACTCTTCAAGAACTCTAGATGTATTTTTGTCAGTTGTATTTTTTTTCTGAGACTCTGCTTGTAGATAATTTTTGAGTCATTCTTTTCATCTATGTTTGTTTTATTCTGTGCCACCATAATGGCTCATTATGAGGTATTCTTTTTCTTTGTTTGTTTGCCCATTTCCTAACCTACTTCTTGACTTGGGACTTGATATTTGGGGTGAATTCTGTGGCACTTCTGACAGGAATATTTGAACTGATCCTGTTGCTGCTTTCTTGGGAGTGTTGAATATTGTATTATTCCAAAATCTCAGGGAAAAGCTGGAGAATGGTAATGCTTTTTCAGAGTAGTCTGATCCAGAGCACTGCCCGATTGCAATTCCCAGGTCTGAGCTCTTATCAATTCCTGATCTGGATTTGGCTCTGAGTAAGAGCTGTGTGCTGATGGATTAAATTCCCATCAACTAGCTTGGAAGATTTGTTGGTTCAGCACAGTAAAGCCATCAAAAGTTGGTACAGTAGTATGTCTTTCAGACTGAGATTCTAGCCCTGGTTATTACTCTGCAGGCTGGGGTAGGATGTTGGAAATGAGACTTCTCTATTCCTGGAGTTCCTGGGATTTGTGCCACAACAAAGTTGCTGCTACGAGCTATACCTGGCTTTTGAACTTTCTCTTTTCTCAATATACTGCCCAGAGCCTACCAGAAATGCCACCTTCAATGCCCTCCTGTGCAAAGGCCCCCCTCCATAATTGAGTAGTAGGATACAAAGCAGACAATCCCCTTCTATCCCCAGTGTAGTGACTGATATGGGTCTGGACTTCCTCTTGCCTGTTTTTCAGTTTTTCCATGGTCACTGGAGTATTCTGTGTGTGGTATGTTTGCCCGACCCAGACTCCAGTATTTATAGACCTCTCTGTTTATCTCCCTATGCTCATCTGGTCTAGACAATTCACTCACTATGACTTTCTATGTATTTCCACATCAGAATTTGGTTTGTTGAATTTCCTAGATCTATTTAGAGGAATATGTTAAGGAAAGTTTGCTGCACTGTGTCCTATTATTCTGTCATCCTGCCTCTGACCAAAAAGTTCTTGGATTTCTTAACAAGGGATCCATAGATCCTCAAGGATTTTTTGGATAGATTAAGGACTCTTTGAAGTTGGACCAGAAAACATATTGCATCTTTATTTTTACTAACCTTTAATTGAAAATTAACATTTTCTTTAATTTTTTAAAGATTTCATTCTAAGAATTGCCCATAGATTTCACCAAGCTGCCAAATGGAATCTATGATACATTTTTTAAAAATTTCTTGGTCTCTTTCATTTATATTTTCCTAATATTGAATCAGTTCTGCATATCTAGTATATAAAACTAACCTGGTCATAGTCTGTAAAGTTTGTGATATGTTGCTGTAGTTTCTTTGCCACTGTAAAAATAACACAACTTTTTGGGGGTTAGTGTCTATTAGAGATATTAGTCTATTTCTTAATTTTGACTTTTCCTTGTTTGTGTCATCATAACATTTCTATCATAGAAGGAATTTGGTAGGATTCCTTCTTTTCTTTTTCCCCCCAAATATTTTATTCAAGATTGAAATTAAAAGTTATTTGGATGTTTGATATAATTAAGAAATAGATGAAGAACTAATTTTCCCCTCTCCATACTGAATTGCTGACTTTCTTTTCAATAGACTTGAATCTTTCTAGCTCCCTTATTTTCTCTAAGGTCTACCTATTTAAAGTCCATAAGGGCATGACCAATTTTTTTTTTGCCTGTCTAGTGGCCAAGTTTCCTTTATTTCCATTTAAGATATTCATGCTTCATAAAGAGATCAAGTATGAACATCTTGTTGCCATGTTAAAAAAAAACTTTGTCATTTGTGAGAATATCTTTTTATTAAAGCTTTTTATTTTCAAAACATATGCATGGATAATTTTTCAACATTGACCCTTACAAAACTTTGTGTTCCAAATTTTCCTCTCCTTTCATGCACCTCTGCTCCTAGATGACAAGTAATCTATTATCTATTAAATATGTTAAAATATATGTTAAATACAATATATGCATACATATTTATACAATAATCTTTCTGCATAAGAAAAATCAGATCAAAAAGGAAAAAAATGAGAAAGAAAACAAAATGCAAGCAAACAACAAAAAGAATGAAATCACTGTGTTGTGATTCATACTCAGTTCCCATAGTCCTCTCTTTGGGTATAGATGGCTCTCTTCATCACAAGATCATTGAAACTGTTATCAATCATCTCATTGTTGAAAAGAGTCATATTCATCTGAATTGATCATCATATAATCTTGTTGTTGCCATGTAAAATTCTTCTGGTTCTGCTCATTTCACTTAGCAGCATCAGTTCACGTAAGTCTCTCCAGGCCTCTCTGAAATCATCCTGCTGATAAGTTTCTTATAGGATAATAATAATCCATAACATTCATATGCTATAACTTATTCAACCATTCTCCAGCTGATGGGCAATGGGCAACCACTGAGTTTCCAGTTCTGGTTACTACAAAAAAGGCTGCCACAAACATTTTTTGCATATGTGGGTCCCTATCCCTCCTTCAAGTTCTCTCTGGGATATAATCCCAGTAGAAACAGTGCTGAATCAGAGGGTATGCACAGTTTGATAACTTTTGGGATATAGTACCAAATTGCTCTCCAGAATAGCCAGATCCATTCACAATTCCACCAATTGGAACATTGGAACAATCAGTGTTCCAGTTTTCCCACATCCTCTTCAACATTGATCATTATCTTTTCCTGTCAATTTGTGATAATATCTTGTGATCATATTAAATGAGCTGAGGGTATGAAACCCACACACTCAAAAATATTGAGTTTCCTGAATATTAGGTCAGGACTTAGAATTAAGAAGAACTTTTTCTTCAGATATTTGACAGCCTGAAAAAGAAAGGTAAATGACATGGAAGCTGGTAATTAAACACAATAAAGTTCTGAACAGTACATTATAAATAGATATAGTGAACCTCAAAAGAGGAGAAATTGATGAGTGATAGTAACAAAGGAAGAGTCTAAAGTGATAGTGAGGAGAAATGACTATTTTTATTCTTCCTCTTGGTCACAATGATTAATCAAGATAAAGAAAATACTTTTGGAAGTGGTTATGCTCCCACAAATGTAAGATGATGATGAAGAAGATTAGAGAAAGAGATTTAGGACTAAGGGTAATTTGTTCATAATAGATTTTGTTTAGGCTTTAAAAAAGCTCCAGGAGACTTTGAAATGATGAAAGGGGAGAGGAGACTGAAGTGGATGAGACAATGAGGGAGGGAAAATTTCACTTTAGCAGAAAATGACTCTGAATCACAAGAATTAAAGTTAGATTATGTGGGAATTTTCTAGGTATAAGATTAAGAGTTGATGGGGCTTCTAATCATGATTCTAAAGGATAGCAACTGTTCTTTCTAAAAATACCAGGATAGCAAGGATTGAACTAGTAGGGAAAATTACATGAGTTAATAAGGACCTGAAGAATGAGTCCCATGAATCTAACTGTACTCAGTCAGTACCAGTTCTTTTGCCTAACCCCAACATGGCAGAGAATGATGCACATTTCAGGTGCATGCATTGCCTATGCAACATGATCATAGGCAATATGAGCTTCTGGTCCTGTCTGATATTTGAGGTTTCAGTCCATAGGGTATTCTAATCCTAAAATACCTGGTGTCTGCACACTCTGTTTATAGAGGATTGAGAATTGTTGTTTTTCTCAGGTCAAAAACGCTGGGCAGACTAGGCAGCAAGAATGAGTATGGGACAAGGAGGTCCCTAAATCCTGACTCTGAAGGAAACCAGGATTAGAATCCAACTTTTCTGGGTGAGGTGATAGGGAATAGTAGAAGCCTGGAGCAGGAGCTTGAACAAGCTAAGCAGGGCAGTAGGTTTCTAGGATGAGCAGAGTTTCAAATCTCATCCCAGAACTAGGACAACTATCCTTACTGTTGTCTTCCTTCCTGGCTGAGCCAGTGATCATGTTTCATGACCATGACATAACACTTCAACATCAAATTTGGCTTATTTCTTTATTTATCAGATAAATTTAATATAAAATTTTAGATGAGACGGCACTCTAGGAGGAAAAGGGAGGAAGAATAGGGTAAACTATTGTGATATAATTTTGTGGATAATTGTCAATTAAAAAGTTATTTTGGAAAAACTACATAGTAATGGGCATAAAAAGAGATATAAATGAAAGAAAATAAAGCTTCCAGAAATAAGACCAAATAAATATAAAAACATATTGTTTGATAACCCCAGAGAAACTTTAAAATGAAGAAAGGGTTATTTAATAAATGTGGTTTAGAAAATTACTTTGCAATTATTTATTTGTTTGTTTGTTTTTATCCTTATTTCAATATCATTTCCGGGTAGATTTTTTTTTTTTTTTGCTTTGCGTTATTTCAAAAAGGTCTTTCTCTATTTCTTTATATTTCATTTATATTTCTTTATATTACACATGATTTTAAACTTGTTATTTTATTCCTTTATATTCTTATACCGCAATTTATTCATTCAGTTATTCACCTATTATTTGACATTTACATCTTTTTTTTTTTTTTTTTTTGCAATTGCAAATATTGCCCCATATATTTTTGGATAGTTGTTTTTTCTTTTTTCATGATAATATTTTCAGGCTATATTTCTAATATAAGGGTGGGAATCAGTTTAGTTTATTAGTCAATCCTACTTAGGTCTTGATATCATCATTGGGTGAGAATATCTACACTAATTCAATTAATCAAAAGTATTTCAAACAGGTGTGGTAAGAAGTCTTTGGAATTATTTGAGAAGACTTAGTCATACCCTGTAAAGGCTTATGTAAAACTCATAAGATTGTATGGAATGGGAATACTTGATTATCTAGCACTCTATCTTGTCTTGGGAGTCATTCCAGCCAAACTTCTTAGGAGGAACTTCTCTTGCAAGCAGAGTAGAGTGAAGGAAGAGACGAAAAACTTTGGTTTCCTAACTTTCTCCTTCCCAATGTATAGCAGGATAATCTTATGAATTTTGAAGGGTCAGAAGATTAGGGGACTTCCATCGGCATCCTAGTTCAAGTAGAAATAGCTGAAGCAGTGTCTGAATTAGGAATTACATATTAAGAAACATTAATTTCAAGACTTCAATAATGCCAGCAGAGAAGTCACATGAAAGTAGAAAAGAGTTCTAATAACTAGGAACTCTGAGTTAATTCTTTGCTACATGTGCCCACTATCCCCTAGACTTTTGGTGGAGAAAGTTTTTGTCAATCTCAATAAATACTCCTTACTAAAAGTTAATGAAGTTTGATTGACTTATTGATACCTACTTATAAATCATGGAGGAAGCACTATTTTATGGGTTTTTGAAAATTAAAAAAAAACACTTTCCCAACCCATTAGGGGAAAAGTAGCTGCAGCCCTATGAGACCCAGAGTGAACAGAAGTTGGAATCATAGCCCCTGAACCGAATTAACAATGAGCCTATTGGGTCTAAAGTAAAGATTTTTTTTTTTTTGGTAGAGTGTCATCAGGTTGCTTTCCAAAAGGATTTTGCGGTTTAGAGTTAAACCAGTAATGTATAGATTATATTTGTTTATTTACTTGTTTCTTAACTTGGAAGTTTTTTATTTTTAATTGTTTGGGGGTTTTTTTGTGCCTATTTTAGTGAAATGAGGCGACAGCTTGGAATTACAAATCATTTATTTGATTATTAGTGAAGCTAAAGTAATTATTAACAATCTGTATTACTAAAATATTTCCAAATGCATTTTGTTATTATTTTATCAAGTTCTATAAAGTGTCCCATTGGTAATTTGAATGTATAATGTTAAAATTCTGAATTAGTGTTGATATTTTTATTATATCGACATAACCCAGCTTATTTGGGAGCAGTTAGTCAGCAGTTGTTGCTGATAGTGATGAGAAAAGTTTTCTGTCTTCTATAATAGTTGAGGGATTTAGGCTAGAAACAAGTCTGGTGGTTTGAGGGACAATCTTATTCCCAAGGATTATAGTTCCCTAGACTATTTCCTCAGAATTTGAGGGGAAATGGTGGTCAAGGAGATGGATGGTAGTTCAATTTGCTTGGTACATGCTCTTCTTGACTTTCTCAGCGTGTCCCACTGATTCAGTTAGGTGACTCACTAGATGCTATTTAAACAGATAATGCTGCCTCATTTTTCACTGATAGTGTCTATACATAGGGTCTACAAACAGTATCTATATGTGATAAAATCTTGGATACTTTCCTGAGGATACTGTAAGACAACCCATTCCTTATCTTGTTTTCATCATGGATAAACTTAATATGCCCAAGGACTATTCTCCTGAGGATTTATAATTATGGGGAAATAGGTGGTTAGTTAGCAATACTTTTGCCATTTCTTTTTTCCCCCCGAGGCAGTTGGAATTAAGTGACTTGCCCAGGATCACACAGCTAGGAAGTGTTAAGTGTCTGAAATCAGATTTGAACTCAGGTTCTCCTGACTTCAGGGATGGTGCTGTAGCTACTGTACCTAGCTAGCCTGCCATTCCATTTTTTCTCATAATTGTACTTTTTCCATTTTTGTAAAAAAAAAGAATTTCCTCCCTCTCTTTGATATATCTTCAAAATCAGCCCTTAATTGCTTTAAGTCTGTGTCTCCTTCAACATGGATATTTTTTAAATGTAAAGATGTGAACTGGTCAATATGAGACAGACAACAGATGCACAATGCTATATGGATATTCTTGAAATATTAAAACAATCAGAGAAGAACTTTCAGTGGATTGCAATGATTTACAGAATGACATGGATAAAATTCACAGAAGATGGGAAGGAAAGGGTAGAGTGGTTATAATCTACACCAATCAAGGAAATATCCACACTAAAAAGATAACAGATCCAGATCTAAAAACAGATATATTTCCAAATATGAATTTGAATAAGTAGACATTATTTTTCTTGAATTCATCTCAAATGTTCTTGTGTGTATGACATTGGATTTTAGCAGCCAGAGAAACCTGGTGTTTATCCTGATCCTGACCCTTAAAAGTTGGGCAGGTCATTTAATCTCTCTAAAATTAGATTACTTTCCCTAAGTGGCTCTTAGTATTCTTGTGAGAAAATGCCTTGTAAATCTTCGAATATAAGTTATTGTTGTTGTTGCTTCTTCATATGGTACTGAGGTGACTACAAAAGTGATGGTTCCAATATATGCTAGACAAGAACCAATCATTATACATGGATGGTACCTGGCAGATCTGTTCCATTTCATGGCTAATTTGTCTACCCTCTAGTTTGATCCACAAATACTTTCAGGATGTTACAGCTTATTTGGTCTTTTATAAATCATCTAGAATCAAGTTTTTCCATTCAGTTGCATTTTTTTAAATGACTATGCCAAATTTTTATTTATTTATTTTTAAAAAATAATAATAGCTTTTTATTTTTTACTTTCAGTTGCTTTTTACTATTTTGGGAAGTAATATTGCTTATGATCTCACTTTCCTCTATACAGTTTGGGCTGTGAGCTTTTAAGATAAACTGAAGCTCTTACTTTGACCTCAGATTCCCACACTCCTTATTTTGATAAGAATTATTTGTTGGTTGGGGCCATTTTGATGCTCTTTCAGTTTCTTTATTGAAGTGATTTCTTGAAATTGCTTAAACTTCTTAAAATGTGGTGACAATCAGTTACTTCACTTTATAGATTTTCATTTTTTAGAGCTGCCCACTTGTTTGAACAAGACAAGTCAGAGCATCTGTAATCACACAGTATTTTCATGTTCTAATTTGTAATCAGTTACCATTTGCTCTGACCACTTGATCTGATTGCATGCAGACAGCTGATTTAGAAATAACTACTGTATTTGTAACTAATAATTTTCTTCACTTTCATTAGGTCCTTTAGAGTACATGTGATTTGAACTCTCTGGGATTGGGGAGAGTGGGAAATCACCTTTTACCAACTATTCTGCAAGGGATAGTCCTAGAGAATTGCTTGAGTTAGATGTTAGTGATTTGTTCAAAATCATACAATATAGTGAGTTTGACAAGAGACAAGATTCATACCTAGTCCACCAGACTCCCAATTATCAATTAATTATTTGTTACTTGATAATATTGATGTCACAAATTAGAGAGACTAAGAATTGATTCCCAGTAGATAGGCGGCTTTGTAATCATTCTTTCTTTGAAAAAACAATTTAAATATATAAGGGGGGTATCCTAGATTACAAAGATAATTACTGCACTAATAGATAACCAAATTCTTGCCTACATTTCTAGTCTTATTTGATATTACTCTCCTTAAAATTTTTTCTCTTCCAGTTAAACTGACTGTCTATTATTTCTCCAGGTATCTTTCATAAAATTCATATTAAGATTTTGTAGAACTGATAAAGCAGGCATATATTTAATTTAGTTGTTTATGACTTTTGGACTCTCCTATTCTTTAGTATATCTTAATAGATCAACTCCTAAGTGCCTTTAAAAGTCTGTCACATTCTACAGGGACTTCTACCAAGGGGATTTTTATCAGGTCCAGCTGTTCTTCCTGATTTGTCTTTTTTTCTAAAGCTTTTAATTTTCAAAACATATACATAGATAATTTTCAACATTAAATCCTTGCAAAATCTTGCATTCTGATTTTTTTCTCCTTCCCTTCTCCCTACTCCCTCCTATAGACAGACAGCAAATAATGCAATATATGTTAAACATGTGCAATTTTTCTATACATATTTCCACAATTTTTATACTGAACAAGAAAAATCATATCAAAAAAGAAAAAAATAAGAAAACAAAATTCAAGCAAACAACAACAAAAAAGTGAAAATAACTGTTATTTTCCATTTCCCAACTGATCAGCATCTACTCAGTTTCTAGTTTCTTTCAAGTACAAAAAGAGCTGCCACAAACACATGTGGCTCCTTTCCCCTCCTTTATGATTTCTCTAGTTTATAGACCCAGTAGAGACTTTGCTGGGTCAAAGGATATGCATAGTTTGATATCCCTTTGGGCATAGTTCACAGAATGGTTGAAGCAGTTCACAACTCTACCAATAATGTATTAGTGTTCCAGTTTTTCCACATCCCTTTCAACATTCACCATTATATTTTCCTGTCATCTTAGCCAATATGAAAAGTATTTTAATTTGCATTTCTCTGATCAATAGTGATTTAGAGCAATTTTTCATATGATTAGAAATGGTTTTCATTTCTTCATCTGAAAAATTGTCTATTCATATAGTTTGACCATTTATCAATTGGAGAATGACTTGTATTCTTATAAATTTGACTCAATTCTCTATATATTTTAGAAATGAGATCTTTATCAGAAACCTTAGATGTAAAAATTTTTCCCAGTTTATTGCTTCCCTTTCTAATCCTATCTGCACTGGTTTTGTTTGTACAAAACCTTTTTAATTTAATAGAATCAAAATTATCCATTTTGCATTCAATAATGCACTCTAGTTCTACTTTTTGCCACGAATTCTTTCCTTCTCCATAGATATGAGAGATAGACTATCCTTTGTTCTTCTAATTTGCTTATGATATCACTATATCTAAATCATGAACCCCTTTCAATCTTATCTTGGTATAGGGTGTTAGGTGTGGGTCAATGCCTAGTTTCTGCCATACTAATTTCCAATTTTTCTAGCAATTTTTGTCAAATAGTGAGTTTTTTTTCCCCCAGAAGCTGGGGTCTTTGGGTTTATCAAACACTAGGTTACTATAGTCATTTGCTATTGTGTTTTGTGAACTTAATCTATTTCACTGAGCAACTATTCTATTTCTTAGCCAGTAGCAAAGAGTTTTGATGACCACTGCTTTATAATATAATTTTAGGCCTGGTGTAGCTAGGCTTCCTTCATTTGCATTTTTTTCATTAATTCCCTTGAAATTCTTGATCTTTTGTTCTTCCACATGAACTTTGTTGTTATTTTTCTAGCTCTGTAAAATAATTTCTTAGGAGTTTGATTGGTATGGCCCTGAGTAAGTAGATTTATTTGAGTAGAACTGTCATTTTTATTATATTAGCTTAATCTGCCCATAAGCACTTGGTATTCTTCCACTGATTTGTCTTCTTAAGTATCATTACTGCTTTGTCACATGATATAATGAACACCGAATAAAGTCTAGGGTCCAAATATGGCAGTACTACAGTTATGAAAGGGGCAGTTAGGTAGCACAGAGACAGAGTGCTGGACCTGGAGGAGCCAAAAAGACCTGAGTTTTAATATGACTTTAGATACTTACTTTTTATGTGACAGCTTCTGTTTGCTTCATTTTCCTCCTTTGTAAAATGGAGGTAATAATAATAATGCTAATGTCTCCTATATTTAATGACTTTTAAAAACTTTGTTGTTTTGGAGAGATGTTTTCCCCTACCATTATAAATTTAAAAGAAAATATAGTTAAATTAGTTTTTTTTTTTTCATTTTGATATGTGTTTTTAGGAAGTTTATAATTCTCTTTTTGTGTTATCTTTATTTGATGTTTGTTCATGTTCATTGATATTAACAGTGGTTAGAGATTATACAAATTGTCAATGATTACCAATTTTTTTAATCTTTTTTTTAAATTTAATAGCCTTTTATTTACAAGTTATATGTATGGGTAACTTTACAGCATTGACAATTGCCAAACCTCTTGTTCCAATTTTTCACCTCTTACCCCCAACCCCCAGATGGCAGGATGACCAGTAGATGTTAAAGATATTAAAATATAAATTAGATACACAATAAGTATTCATGACTAAACTGTTATTTTGCTGTACAAATAGAATCAGATTCTGAAATATTGTACAATTAGCTTGTGAAGGAAATCAAAAATGCAGGTGGGCAAAAATATAGGGATTGGGAATTCAATGTAATGGTTTTTAGTCATCTCCCAGAGTTCTTTTGCTGGGCGTAGCTGGTTCAGTTCATTACTGCTCCATTGGAAATGATTTGGTTGATCTCATTGCTGAGGATGGCCAGGTCCAAATGATTACCAATTAATTAAATAATATTTGTTAGTTGATAATGTTGATGTCACAATTTAGAGAGACTAAGAATTAATACCATTAGGTAAATGGATTTGTAACCATTCATTCTTTGAAGAAATAATATGAATATATGAGGGGGGGGGTGCCCAGATTATAAAAGTAATAATTGTCAGAGTTGGTATTTGGACTGATATTCTCTAACTCCAGAACAGAAAATTTTCCAGTGTCACAGTGGATAATCATAACTACAAAACTCAGATTAAAATTATGGGACATTGGCATACCTTGTTAAAATTAAAGCACATAGCCTTCCAGTCTTTTAACAAATTGTAAATATTGTAATAGAAATATAGAGTTCAGTGTCCAGTTGGTCACAATCACTCCTTTGTAATGTTTTGCTTAACTGTTTCCTAGAAATAGTAATTTGCCTGTTTTCATGTCTATATTTACTGAATTCTTGTTTGTTTAGTTAAAACAAAGTAACAATTACAATTTTGCATATTCTTTAACTCTGAAGTGAGAAAACAGAACATACTTTGCCACTATTTTTAAAGAAGTATTTTAATTAGCTAGTTAATTTTATAATTTGTGGATGATTTCTCTAAAGTAGAAATTTCATTAGGATGACAAGGAGGAACAGGACTTACATCCCCATTCCCAACCCGATATAAGCATACCTCAGTGATGGAACTACTGCTGACGTAAATCTCCTCAAGCTTTGCAAAGTATCCTAAGATTAAGGATTCAGAATTTGAGTGAGATTCACCCAAGTCAATTTGATTTGGCTATGAAAAATAAACATTCCTAGATTCCTTGGTGAACAATTTGAACAAAGATAAGATTATATTTCAATTAATAATGCTTCGAGATTATTAAATGGAAGACGACTTTAGAAATAATCCAGAATCAGTCTGATATATAAGCTTTTCAGTGGAGCATAAAGAACACATAAGACTAAGAGAAGTAACTCACGTTGGGGAGGAGGGAGAGAGGGAAGGAGAGAGAAAAAGAGAAAGAAGGGGGGGAGGAGGTTGAGATCTGTTGCTAGGGAGAAGTGGGACAAAGCACAATGGCTTTTCAGGATTCTTCAGCCAGCACAACCGCTGCTATTTTCAAAGAACAGAGGGGCTGAGGGAGTGAGCTGAAAACCATTTCTTGAAACCAGGGTCCCTAAAAAGGTTTTATTCCCTTTCCATTTGAGGAAGTGAACTCTGGGGAGATTTCCTTCAGATGGGGTGTTTGCTATGAAAGCTCTACCAACTGAAATGGTTTTCTGTGATCGGAAACAATTGAATTACTTGGAAAATGAAATAAGGATAAAATCCATCAGTGTAACTATGTATATCGTTTGAATTTACTTCTCTGTGTACATGTCTGCTTTTCCCAAGTCCCCCCTCCCCCCAAGTGTGATGTAAATTGCTTGACTGCAGGGATTATTTCTTCTTTGTCTCTTTGCAGCACTGAACACTGTGTCTGCCACATTGTAGAGCTTTAATAAATGTTAGTTAAATTGAATTGAAACAATTCTAAGAGGAGTTCAAAAGGCAGCTTAGGCTTCTGTCCCTCCTGATACAGTCTAGCTAAGAGGAGAATTTCAAGGCCAATAATTGAGATTGGCTGAGAAAACCAAAGAAAATTTCATAGTTGTTAAATGAGAACATTGAAGAAAACTTAGTAATTATTGGCTGTTATTTCTGGCTGAAAATGGGAGATTTTTGTTGTTGTTGTTTTCAAGACAGGCACTTTCTAATTGTAGTAGCACTCTAGTAGATTGATGACTAGAAATAGCACCTCAGATGAGGATTATAATTGAGGCATAAAAGGAGCCTGAAAAAATGGGCTGACAGGCAGGATGAAAGACCCTTAACTGTTTCTGTGTAACAGAAAAGTGTAGGAACCATAGTAACCTTACTCCACCCCAGTGGATGGTGGAAATCAGGGAAAGAACTCTTTAATAGGCTAAGAGTGAAAATGAAATATCTGACTCTGTCATCAGTTGGTGGGAAGCAGGGTTACTCAAGAATAGAGGCACTGATATTAGGATGGGGACTTCAGCAACTTTGCAGTTGCAGGGGTACCAGGTATCTCACTTTGGTCCTGGTCATTCATATTCTCTGCTTGGGCATCCTTTCATGCAGGTACCTTGGCCATGTGTGTTACCTATATGTGGATGCCCCATGTATAATTCCTATAAAGGTTCCTTCTTTTTTCACTTACGATGTTTGTCCTTCATTCTTGAAGAGACCATGACATTAGGGGGTTGATATCATGACATGATCTTAATCCATTCACTGTATATGTATTTGTTGGAAAAACCAGGTCAAGTTGGAATGTGTGTGTGTGTGTGTGAGAGAGAGAGAGAGAGAGAGACAGAGAGAGAGAGAGAGAGACAGAGAGAGAGAGAGAGAGACAGAGAGGGAGAGAGAGACAGACAGAGACAGAGAGAGAGACAGACAGAGACAGAGAGAGACAGACAGAGAGAAAGAGAGAGAGAGAGAGAGACAGAGAGAGAGAGAGAGAGAGATCTTCTATTGTTAGTTTATTTATATTGCCATTAAATTAAATTACTTCGTTATGCTGTAAGTAAATCTTATGGTTGCATGGTATAAAACATATCCATTAGTATGCTAAAGGCACTATGAATCTGGGAATAAGAAAGGGGAGTGGGACATGGAGCAAGTGGTAGAAAAATGTGGATAGATTCCACGTTATACTTGATAAAATTTTAGCAAAACAAAAGTTTGGCTACAAGTCATAGGGAAGAAAAATAGCTGAAGAAAAGATAGCTAGGTTTGTCCCTAAAGAGAAAATTTTGTGACCCACAAAATAATTGACCTGGGGTAGTTATTGATTTTTTATAATAGCCTTTTATTTTCAAAATACATGCAAACATAGTTTTCAACATTCACCTTTGCAAAACCTTGAATTTTTCTCCCTCCCGTCCCCTCACTCTCCTCCCCTACAAAGCAAGCAAATCAATATAGTTTACCTGGGATAGTTAACTAAAGATTTACAAAGGTGGAGTATATACACATAACTGAAAATTTTTTTTCAATAGTACTGTTCTAGTAGGAAGTTGAAAAGAAAAATTGTACCAGAGAACCTAATGTGAAGCAATAGAATAAAATGACAAGAATAAAAAAAACATATAAAACAAAATATGGAATCAAATTGACATTTGATTACGATCATTATAACCACCATTTCCAGAATGGCAACATTTGTGTAATTTCAGGGAAGTAGCAATACTTTATGCCCTTGTTCTAAAGGAATATATACTTTTCAAAAGGGGGCAGTAGGACAAAAAAGGTGCAGTTACTTTTATCATTTATATCTAAACATGACTGATGTGACCTGGTTGGAAATGTTAAACTTAGAGATTCATAGAATATTTTAAAACCTTGTTCTAAAGCACCTCCCTATTTCAAGAATTCAGGTCAGACTTACTTTATCACTGAAAGCCTCTGATGTAGGTTTCATCCTTTTCCTGAGCTCAACTTCAGGGTAGTAATGCATTTATATTGTACAGAGCAAAAATTTCATAGGAAAAGGTGAGCAGAAGATATAGGTTGAGCCAATCTAGAGATCAAAGTAAGATTTGGCTTGTTTGATAGGGTAGCCTACGATAGGCTTTATATTGCATTTGCGCATTACTGTGGATAAATGGTAGAAATGAAAATTTACTATAGCTCCAAAAACTACCTTGAAGAGGGATCCAGAAATGATAAAGAAATTCTCCCCCAAAAAGGAGGTGGTTTATTTGTGAATATGTCTGTAGAAGGCTAAGAATCTCCACTCTTTAAAGACCCCCTCCCCCAATGTTCTCATAAAGGGAAAGCTGAGATTTATTTTGTTAAATTTCCTCTTTAGGGACAAACCTGGCTATCTTTTTTACAGATATTTTTCTTCCCTATGACTAGTAGCCAAGCTTTTGTTTTGCTAAAAATTTTATCAAGTATAACTTGGAATCTGTCCACATTTTTCTATTACTTGTCATATGGCCTACTCCCCTTTCTTACCCCCAGACTCATAGTGCCCCTAGCATTTCAGACTTCACCTGGAAGTCAAAATATATCTTAGGGTTATTGGACTTGCACATTTTTGAGGAATTCACAATAATTTCTTGATGTAGTGAGATTATATAGGCAAGATCTGTTTTTTCTCCAAGTAACAGATCTCTTTCACTACTCCCCACACAGGAGTCAATGGCCAATGCTTTTTTCCTCTAAGAGACACACAAACTCAGGAACCATTTTCTCTCTAGAAACCAGGCTACTGAACTGTCCAATTTGGGGTTACTTCTGAGGCACTGGCACAGACAAAGAAATCTGCCTTTTCCAACAAGAAGCTAGATATTAGGATCACACAGCCCACTACTGTTTTTCTTTGTCTACAAAGCTAGATTCCAGAAACTTTGAACTTGAAGTTAACCTCAAGGCAACTCCCTACACTGGTGCTTGGCTCACCAGTCTATCTGTCTTTGACTAGCAGACTAAATTCAGAAATCATGTTGCCTAGGAAATTAAATTCTCTCCTGCTCTACATAGTAGATTTGGTTCCAGGAATATTGTCTACTAACTTTTCTTTCAGTCACAGTGGGCTAGCTTCTTCAGGAATCCTAACATTCTTCCAACTTCTGCCATCCCCTAGGCTGGGAAATTCTACTAATCTATTTCTAGTTTCTGACTTGTGTTCTAGCTGTGGGTGAGCTTCCATGAATTTTGGATTTCTGTCTTGAGGATGCTGCAAACAGTTTCTGGTGGTGGGGAAAGGGAAGGCTCTGTGTATGTATGCACAAGCTTCATGTCTTCCTCCTTACCCGACCTCCCACAGATCTGTCTGCCTTTATTTGTTCTGTTCCTTGAGAAGAAAAAGAAGAAAAAAGGCAAAACAGCAAAAAGAGCTCACTTTTATAGCTGGGTACAGAGGTGATTCTTTGGACCAGAAGTACTGCCTGCTGCATCCTAGCCAGCCATTCATCTTAGGAGCCAATCTCAACTCCCATGACATTTTTATGTCATCAGTTGATAGAAGGTACATTTTCCCTGAATGGGTTGAGAGAATTATGGAATCCGAGAACAGAAAGAAACTTTAGAAATAATTTAGTTGAATTTTTCACTTCAGTATAGGAATATTTTCTAGAGCATTTCTGAATAGTATCTAACTTCTTCATCCCTATGCTGGGTATAGAAGGAAGCATTATCCATTCTTGAATAACTGGATTTCTTAGAAAGTTCTCTCTTAAATTGAGTCTAAATCTGCCTCTCTGTAACTTTTTAAAATTTTTATTTAAAAATTATATATTTTTTCAATTGCAAAAACCTGCTTTCAGACTTAAGTATCTCAACCTCTCCTCCTTGAGACTCAATGAAAAATAAATTCCCTTACAGATGAATGTAGTTAGTAAAAACAAATTTTTACATTGTTCACATGTAAAAAAAAGTCTCATTCTCTACTCTGAATTCTTTGCATCTCTATCAGGAGATGGGTAGCATGTTTCATCAGTGTTCTGTAATCTTGGTCCTTTTCTTATGAGTTCAACACAGTAGTATTTTATCATATTTATATGTCATAACTTGTTCATTCATCTTTCAGTTTATGGGTATTCCAGATTCCCATTCTTTGCCATCTCAAAAAGAGCTGTACAGTTTATTCTTAGAAGTGTTTTGCTTAAGAATGATCCTTTCCTTACCCTACTATTCCTCTAATTCCTCCTCTTTCTCCTTTACCCCTTTCTTTCTATTTTTGTACTCAACTGTGTATGTATTCTTTCTTTAATGAATTCATATGAAAGTAAGATTGGAGTGTTAACTTCTCCCCACCAACCCTCTATTTACCTGTTTATATGTTTTATACAAGTCTTTTGGACTCTAGGTTTATTTGTATACCCTAATTATGTGAAATGATTTTCCCTAAACTTCTTTCCCCGCCTTTTCTCTTCAGAGCATTCCTCTTTCCCTCTTTTTCCATTTATCCTAACTGAGTTCCTTCTCTGATCTCTAATGATGACACATATATAATTTGTTAGAAAAAATTGTTAGAAAATAACCATTTTATCTTTATTCAGTAAATTATTATTGCTGGGGGCAGGGTTAATGCAATAGCTCAGTCATGAAATGAATACTTGGACTGGGGTAGTAGACTAAAATGGTGCTAGCATAAGAGTAGAGTCTTATATAAGGACTATGTGAATGATATCATGAAGGGAATATATATATATATATATATATATATATATATATATATATATTGGGTTGGCACCTGATATAATTGGTAATAGATTTTTTTATGTGTACTTACAATATATATTATATAGATAGATAGATAGATAGATATAGATACATATACATAATATGTGTATGTATTTGTGAGTTTAAATTTATGGGGGATGAGAGAATGTGAATTCTTTCCTCAATAGTAATAGGGAAAGTTTAGGGGTAGAAATATAAGGGATTAGTTTCATTAGGGAAGTCACCAAGCTGTTGAAGTATTTTAAAAGTATCAAAGAAGTATTTCATGACTTCCCACAGTTCCCAAGCTCTAAATCTGGTGTTATTTAGAGTTGCTAAGAACTTGCTTCACCTTTATATTTTTTCAAGCAGTAATGCCAAAAGGTATTAATATAATTAATTACATTCTTTCATGTTCAGAATATATTACTTAGCTACTAAAAGAGGCACTGAAACTCCTTGTTATAGGGACTTGTAATTATGGCCTTGGTCTTGTTTATAACA